>NC_067220.1:5078715-5271215 GCF_019924925.1 Ctenopharyngodon idella
TGCCAAAAAAATGAAAATTCTGTCATCATTTCCTCACCCAAAAATGTCATTTACTCACATTTTTGGGTGAACTATCCCTTTAAAACAGTTAAAAAATGATGTAATTTTAACAGTAAAAATGTTAATTGGTACCTTACTATATACAGTGAAAAACTGTAATAAATCTAATACTAAAATACTCAAATATACATTGCTTTGCTTTAAATTTAAGTTCAATTCATAAAGCCTAAAATGTTTCTACCGTTTTTTTTTTTACAAGAAAGTTTTTTACTGTAAATTTCCCTGATTGTTTAAAAAAAAAAAAATCAGATCAGGGTTATTATAAACTAATGCAAACATAACCAGAAAATATTAAAATAAAAAAATATTAATAACTATGATAGCACTAAAACGACACTGCTGCAGATGAGCTCACCTAGTTGGTTCTGCATGTCAGCTGACTGGTAATGCTCCACGTATTTGTTCTGGTTGAAGAAGTTCTTGTAGACGTGCCGGCCGCCGAAGAGCCAGATGTCGCTGTCGTCGGTGATGGTGCCGTGCGTTTGGTCCAGGCGGTCCAGCGCCGCACACTGGGCTTCGGCCTCCATAGGCGCCACGATGAACGGCACACCGAATAAACGCAACAGCTCCTGAACGCCAGAGAGAAACATGCATCAGAAGTCACTGACGTACTACTCACAGTTTGTTCACTATCAATGTTTTGTAGGTCATGTTGCATTGTGGGACACAGAAGATAAAACTAAGGCAGCGTCTGAAATCGCATACTCTCTTGAGCAGGTACTGATTTTAAATAAGTCTCTTCTGCTCATCAAGGCTGAGTTTATTTGATCAAAAATACTGTAAAAATTGTGATATATTATTAAAATTTAAAATGATTTCTGAAGGATCATGTGACACTGAAGACTGGAGTAATGATGCTGAAAATTCAGCTTTGATCACTGGATATAAATTATAGTTTACTATATATTCACATAGAAAACAGCTTGTTTTAAATTGTAATAATATTTCACTATTTTTACTGTATTTTTGATCAAATACACGCAGCCTTGGTGAGCAGAAGAGACTCTTTCAAAAACATAAAAATACCCTACTGACCCCAAACTTTTGAGCACTAGTGCATATACTGGTACAACTGTGTTATACACACAATACAATATCAGGATAATATATGAACGTTTTGCATGTCGATCCAAAATTGTTGCATTGGCCTGAAACACATGTGACGAGGCTGACCTGACTCTCCTGGCACATCTGTCCCGTGACGCTGGTGCTGCTGCGCTCCTGCTGCTGCTGCTGCTCTCTCAGACTCGTCTGCTCGTCCTGCAGGTGTCTGTCCAGCTGCAGCAGCTCCTCCTGCAACACACACACACACACACACACCGCAGATGGCTTCAGTCACAATCATTGTGTCTGCAGGAGGTTTAAGACCTCTTGGAATTATAATTACTGTTCTTATACCATTGCAGACCTTTTATGGCCTTAAATTTGATGCAACTGAGTGTAGGACCCTGTGAGATGTACCGTGTCGATGTGATCCCACTCGCTAGCGGCAGCAGGAGCTTCATCTACGGCCTCGTTGACTTCATCACTCTTATCTGAGCTCTGTATGCCAGACTCTTCCTCTCTTCTCTCCTCCTCTTCCTCCTCGGTCTCTTCTGAGGCACTTTTATCGGCTGCTTCTTCTGCTTTGACGTGAGATTGCTGTATTTCAGGTGGTTCCTCCACATCAGACACCTCAATAAAACTCTCTGGAGAGACCAAATGAACAGGTGTGAGACACTCAAATCACTCAATCACTGTTTTTTTGTTTCCCGGTAAAAACGCCCCATTGGTTGAACAAACTGATAGTCCCGCCCCAAACTCACATCATTGTTTGAGTCAGTGTTGTTGTGTCAGACTCGTCAGGATCAAAAACAAGTAAATGTTCTGAAACAGCGATTCAGTTAGTCTTCTTCCATTGACTGTCTTTGCACTAAACATCACTAAATGTGTTTAAAAACACTTAATGTTCACTAATATTACTGATTTGACTGAACTGACACTATCAGATTGATCTGAATAATGACTCTATTGTCTGAATTTAAATGTGTCTCACATTTGATGAAGTTTGCATCACTGATTCTGTTTATTACTGAATCAATCTGTGTGTATTTGTACCTTCAGAGCTACTTTCCTCATCATCTTCACTCTTGGGTTTGTTTTCTTCTGTTACGTCTGTATTCACAGGTTGATGATCAGAGGAAGTGTTCGGGTGTCTTTGCTTCAGATGCAGATTTACTGCGACGTCTCGCGGCTCAAGTGTCTCTACTGCAGAACTGGGAATAAGAGGCGTTTTGGCCTGAGGCTTTGGTTCTGAAGGCTCTTTCTGTGAGGAAACGCTCACGATCGCTCCCGCTTCATCCTCGTCCTCTGAGCTGCTCGTGATGACGTACGCCCTGCGTTTGTGGGTGTCTTTGGCCGCCGGATGTGTCACGGCGCTCTGGATGGTCTGTAGAGTTCGAGGTGGCATGCTTCCATCTTCATCATCAGATCCAGTTGCCCTGTGTCCTCTGGTTTTGCCGGCTTCCTCCTCAGAGCTGCTGTCAATCATGGCGCTCTGGATGGCCTGTAGAGTTCGAGGCGACGCGCTTCCATCTTTATCATCTGATCCTGTCGTCTTGTGTCCTCTCATATCGATGCCTTCCTCCTCAGAGCTGCCGTCCATCATGGCGCTCTGGATGGCCTGCAGTGTGCGAGGAGAGGCCGGTGCTCCTCCTGATGCTGGCAGATCCTCCTCAGCACAGGAGGACGAGGAGGAAGGCTTGTTCTCCTCCTCCTCTGTCACGGGACGCCACAAGGGCTCAGGTTTTCCTTTAGGCCTCCCTTTACGTTCCCACGGACAGCTGGACCACAGCGCTGGAGCCGACTGACTCTCTGGAGCGCTGGCCTTCTTCTGAGACCCTGAAGAACAGAACAAGTTTATTTGGTCGTATTTTAGTAGGACACTAGCAGATTTTTTTTTTTTTTTAAAGAAATTAATTATTTTATTCATCAAAGATGCATTAGATTATGGAAGCTTGTTTCTGCCACTGAATAAAAAATAAAAAAGGTAATTGTGACTTTTTATCTTTTTATCTTTTTTAACCTCAGAATGGGACTTTTATATCTCAGTTCTGATAAAAGAAGTCAGAATTGCATGAAAAAAAGACAGAATTATGAGAAAAAAGTCAGAATTGTGTGAAAAAAGTCAGAATTGCGAGATAAAAAGACAGAATTGCGAAAAAACGTCAGAATTGTGTGAAAAAAGTCAGAATTGTGAAATATAAAGGTAGAATTATGAGATAAAAAGTCAGAATTACGTGATAAATATTAGAATGATTTCTGAAGGATCATGTGACACTGAAGACTGGAGTAATGATGCTGAAAATTCAGCTTTGATCACAGAAATAAATTACACTTTACTATATATTCACATAGAAAACAGATATTTTATATTGTAATAATATTTCACTGTTTTATACTGTATGTATGATCAAATAAATACATTAAAAAATCTTACCTTATCCAAACTTTTGAACGCTCAAAGCCACAGATATGAATTAAAGCCATTTTACCATGGATTTTTCCAGACCTTTAATGAGGATGTAGTGGGACGAGTCCTCAGACACGAGCCGGCGGACCTCCATGTCGTGATCTTTGCTCTCGCCGTACGGCTGCTCCGCTCCTCCAGAGCCGCGCTGGTTCATCTCCTGCTCCACTCCCTCCAGACGCAGGTTGAGTTTGTTCCTCTGCAGGAGACCGGCCAGCTGATACTGCGAGAACTCGCCTGACCTCTGAGAGACCAGCGTCAGGAGTTAAAGAGATATTTGTGCTGGAAAACAAAACAGAAACACTGAGGATGTTTTGCGGCGTGTGAACGGCGTTACCTCCGGTGGTTTGTGGTACAGTGTACGTCGCCTCTTGTTGAATTCCTTCATTTCTTTCAAGATTTCGTGTTTGATCTCCGGAGGCATGAGGGAAAACTCCTCCGAGTTGATGTCTACAGAGTTAGGATTGTCATAGATCTCTTCCTGAACGAAGAAATCACGTGGTATATAAGCATTAACATCTGTGAAGCTGCTTTGAAACTGTGTGTATTTCTATATAAAGCGCTCGGATGTGATTCCTCTCACCTGAAATCTGCTGAAGGTCGATTCGTCTCCATCTCTTTCCTCCTCTGAACTACATTCATAAAGATTCAAATGAAGATGTTTTCCTTCATCATCATTATGTGTTGTTTTTCCCCTGATCTCACCTGCTCTTGTCTCTGTCCTCCTCCGGAGGAAGCGCAGGCAGAACGTACATGTCATCCTGATCATCCCGTCTCACAGACGACAGGCTGGGAATTGATTCCTGACTGCGGGAAAAGAAAAACAGCATGTTTTCCATTGGAATATCTGTGAATGTGAATTAAGGCTCGTACCTTTGATCCCCTAGAGCTGCTTTGATGGCCTGTCTCTTCAGAAACGTCCGGAGGAGTTTTTCATTGGTCTGTCGGGACTCGCGGCTCAATTCCTCCCTCCGTTGTCTCCGGATGGCCTGAGCAGGTTCAGATTGTTGTTATTCCTCCAATAACCTCAGAAGCATCTCGATGTTTTACACACAGATTTAAAGCTCACCAGTGTCTGTTTCTTGAGCAGCGGCGCGTCTCCATCGTACACAAACACGGGTCTGATGCGGAAGAACAGCAGCTTGCAGAGCCGGTGGAAGAGCGTGAGGAGATGAGCGTTCTGAACCGCGTTCCCATCTCGATCCCGAACACCTTTGACCGCCTGATTCAGCCAGATACTGATGTCTGTCACGAGTGAGTCACGGATACAAACTGACCAATGATGCTGACCGTTTAATTACAATCAGAGTTTGGGGGAATGTGTATATATATATATATGTGTGTGTGTGTGTGTGTGTGTTTATATATGTGTGTATTTATTTGTGTATTTGCCTGTAGTGTTTGTTTAGGGGAAGAAGAGAGTCAATCCTGCAGTAAAGGATACCGACAGCCAAGATCTTCCCCTCCAGTGTTTCGGGATTGATGGGTTTTCCCGTGCTTTCCAAGAGCCTCCACAGTCCATGAACTCCCATCACACCTGACCACAGCAGGAAAACATCATCATCATCATCCTCATCTTTAACTTTCACACAGTGTAAAGCAGAACCGTGAGAAGCCCTGTCAAAATGTCAAAATTATGACATAAATTGAAATTATGAGAGAAAAGTAAAAATTATGAGGAAAAAGTCTGAGAAAAATTGAGATTAAAAGGTCATCATTTTGAGAAATTATGAGATTAAACATAAAAGTCAAAAAACTGTCCGACTTTTTATGTCATAATTATTATGACCTAGTACATAATAATTTATTTATTTTTTTACCTCATCATTTTGACTTAGCAAGTTATAATTTTGACTTTTTATGTCATAATTATGATTTGGTATGTCAAAATTTCGAATTTTTACTCAAACGCTCCAGAAGTAAATATATACAAAACCACGACAACAATAATAAAGTGGTGATAAATCTACTATTTGTTAATTTTAATGGGATTTTTATTTTTCATTGTTCAGATGTTTAAATGATGATATTTTATAAAAAATCACACACAGACCTGCTGCTCACAGCGTCAGAACCATAACAACCGGTCCGGGCGAGTCGCTGGAAACAAGTGCTGAGCACTTCCGTTCCGCTGCTCATCAGTTCCGCCGCGATCAGCTGCTTCCGCTTTTGTCATGGATTCCGTGTGAGCGCGACACTGTGAGGTACGTGGCAAAATTTATTATGAAACATCATTATTTATCACTTAGTACGTTAATTAATGTCTTCGTGATTGTATTAGATTCTCGCCTTTACCTGATATAATGGGTTTAATAATCTAGAAGCGAGTGTTTGTTGTCTGACGCAAACTAGCCACAAACCAGATAAACAAAGAGAGATAAACTCGACACAAAGGTCGAGATTGTGTTCATCTGCATGTGTTTATGTTTTGGAGAAACTCATTTCTATACATAGACATCTATTGAGTTCACTGTAAGTTAACTAGTCGTGTTGAGTTGACTAATGTAAACATCTGTGGTCCTATTATACAATAATGAGGAATTAATCAGGTTTGATCAGTTCAAGACAATAAACCAGCTTTACTTCATTAATCCTGACTTACTAATGGTTATTTATTTCTTCTAGTCGTTTGATTTGTTATAGTTATATTCATATTTAAACAACACACCAGTGAACAAAAGAATTGCCAATGTGTTTATCTATCTATCTATCTATCTATCTATCTATCATTGTATTTGTTTATTAAAATGCTATTTTTTCTGTGCAGGAGTCATCTGGACTTGCATCATAAAATGTTAATAAAAATATACATTTTTGTTTTAAAATAAAAAAAAAATGATTAAAATATTTTATAAATTGTAAAATATAAAATTAGTTTATTACAATGTAATTTTAATATAAACCATAAAAAATAAAATGTTATTTAAAATGTTATTTTATTATAAAAACTATAATATACAGTTTGTTAATTACAATGTTATTTTTTTATAAAATGTAAAAACAATTGTTTATTAAAATGTTATTTTATTATAAAATGTTTATTAAAATGATATTTTATTGCAATATTTAAAATATACAATTTGTTTATTACAATGTTATTTTTTATTATAAAACGTAAAAAATTATATATTATTTTTAATTTAAAATGTAAAAATATAATATTTATATATTTTTATTTTTAATAAAATTTGTTTATTAAAATCTTATTTTATTATAAATTTTAAAATGTAAAATTTGTTTATTACAATGTTATTTTTATTATACAATTTTAAAAAATGTTTATTAAAATGTTATTTTTCTTAAAATGTAAAAAATAAAATTTGTTTATTAATCTTATTTTTATTATAAAATGCAAAATTTGTTTATTAAAATGTTATTTTTATTATACAATTTAAAATATAAAATGTATTTATTACACTGTTAATTTTGTGCAGGGGTCTGGACTTGGATCATAAAATGCTAATAAAGTACATTTTTGTATAGAATTTGAAAAAAAAAAAAAGGTTTATTAATATATGAAAAGATTTTATTATTATAAAATAAATAAATGTGTGTATATATATATATATATATATATATATATATATAAATTATTTATTTATTTATTTTCTGTGCATGAGTCATCTAAAATGTTGCCACATAACATTTTAATAAAAAATCTAATTGTTTTCCGGCAGGCGGTAGATCGTGAAGGACAGTCATGTCTGCTGAAGTGATCATCAAAGGTGAGTTTATCTGTCCATCATCTGCTGTATACAGTACAGTCAGTACATCAGCTGATCTTCACTCGTACGTCTGTCTCAGATGTGGCTGTCCGCGGCCCCGGCGATGGCATGGAGACCTACAAGCCTCCGGCGGCCCCTGAGCTGTCGGTGGAGGCTCCGCTCCTGAAGCTGGCCTCTCCGAAGCGCAGTCCGAGAGCCGCGGCGCCGGGAGTTTTACACCTGGGGAAGGTGAGCAGGGACGCCTGCACGGAGGTGGAGGCCGTGAGGATCGTGGTTCCCCGGGCCGCTATCAGCCGGAGCGCTCGCGTGGGGCCTCACGCTGAAGACAGAGGGTCCCCTCAGCACGGGGACGAGCGTCCTCCCTCACCGGAGCCGCTGGACTACAGGAGCGCCCTGGAGAAACTGCAGAACTCAGAGCGCCGCCTGCTGCAGGATAAAGAGGGCCTGTCCAACCAGCTGCGCGTCCAGACAGAGGTGAGATGAGTTAGGGGCTTGATTTTAGCATTTCAGTTAGCTTTAATATAATTAAATCATATCTTGTTAGCATTTGATTTAAATTAAAATTTTTAATATAATATAATATTTTTTTTAGTTTCTAGCATTATATTTTAATTATTTTTATCAATTAAATAATTGGTGTTTTATAGCATTTTAAGTTATAATTTTCTTTTTAATATAGTTAGCATTTTAATAAAGGTTTAATTATTATTTTACATTTAATTATTTTAAATATAATTAAATATTTAGATTTTTCAGTTTAGCTTTAACTTTTATATAATTAAATATTTTTTGTTTTTATCATTTTAATTGTTTTTAAAATAGTTATTTTTTTTTTGTTTTTAGCACCATTTCAATTATTTTAACATAATTAAATAAGTAGTGGTTTTGTAGCATTTTAATATTTATATTTAATATTTAATATTTTAATATTTAAATATTTTTTTGTCTTTGTGTTTAAAGTAAGTTTTAATTATTTTTAATATAACTTTTTTTTTGTTTTTAGCATTATATTTTTATAAAATTTTTAGCAATTAAATAATTGATGTTCTTTATCATTTTAAATAATTTATAATTTTCTTTTTAATATAGTCTTTAATGTAGTTAATAGTCTTTTTTTAAATAAAGTTTTAATTATATATATGTGTGTGTGTGTGTGTGTGTGTATTGCGTTTAAATCAGTTTTCATTATTTTTAATGCAGTTAAACCATTTTTGTGCTTTTAGTATTTTAATTATTTTTAATATAATTAAATAATATATATAATTTTTTTTTGCATTTTAATGAAGTGTTCATTTTTAATATTATTAAACAGTTTTGTTTTTAGCATTACATTTTAATTATTTTTAATATAAATAAGTAATTTAACTGTTAATACAAATGATAAAAAACACCAATTATGTTTTTGTGTTTTTAGCATTTAGCAAATTTAAGTTTTAATTATTTTTAATAGTTAAACCATTTTAATTAAGATTTATCAAGTTTTAAAACCTTTGTGTTTAGTACAGTATAGTTTTATATTAGCCACTTGTGTTTCTGACTGTATACACAGTGAAGATGTTAGTTTGATTCAGTGTGAAGGAGGTTCTGTTTCCTGTGTAATGTGAACTACAGTAGCGCTAAAAAGTTTTCAAAATATTGGAAAGAAAGAAGTCTCTTCTGCTCACCAAAAATACAGTAAAAACTGAAATATTATTACAATGTAAAAAAGCTGTTTCTATGTGAATATTTAGTAAACTGTAATTTATTCCTGTGATCAAAGCTGAATGTTCCAGTGTGTTGATCACGTGTCCTCAGGTGAACCGAGAGCTGAAGAAGCTGCTGGTGGCGTCGGTGGGTGATGACCTGCAGTATCACTTTGAGCGACTCGCGCGAGAGAAGAACCACTTGATCCTGGAGAACGAGGCTCTGGGACGGAGCCTGACGCACACGGCCGAGCAGCTGGAGCGCATGAGCATTCAGTGCGACGTCTGGAGGAGCAAGTTCCTCGCCAGCCGGTGAGACTGTAGTGACAAACATGTGATGATGATAACTGAAGCTGTAGTTCATTTTATAGGAATGTGATAGTGTGTTATGTGTATGCAATGTTAAAGACGTGGGTCCTGAACAACACTGGGGAGACTGTACCAGAGTTTGGGTGCTAAATAGGAAAAGGATGTTATGAAAGTCCTCATGTGTGTGTGTTTGTTCTTGTAGCGTGATGGCAGAGGAACTGACCAATGCCAGAGCAGCTCTGCAGCGGCAGACCAGAGACGCTCAGTGTGCGATTCAGGATCTGCTGCGAGAAAGAGACGAGTTCTCCAGAGACATGCTGCACACGCACAGGTACAGACAAGGCTGTTATCGTGACCTAAAATAACACTGCCTCGAGATTTAGTTTAAATAAATGTCGAAATCCTGTTGGTGATGAGTTTAATTCGGCTGACAGTGAAAATGCAGCAGTAACTCCACGTGTTCCATTCCATGTGATTCCGTAAGCATGTGATTGACAGGTCACTGGAGCAGCTGATTGACAGTGTGAGTGTGACTGATAGTGTGAGTGACAGTGTGTGTGTGACAGTGTGAGTGTGACAGTGTGACAGTGTGACAGTGTGAGTGTGTGAGTGTGACTGACAGTGTGACTGACAGTGTGAGTGTGACTGACAGTGTGAGTGTGATTGACAGTGTGAGTGTGTTATTGACAGTGTGAGTGATTGACAGTGATTGACAGTGTGAGTGTGATTGACAGTGTGAGTGTGATTGACAGTGTGTTATTGACAGTGTGATTGACAGTGTGAGTGTGATTGACAGTGTGTGTGTGACTGACAGTGTGAGTGTGTTATTGACAGTGTGAGTGATTGACAGTGATTGACAGTGTGAGTGTGATTGACAGTGTGATTGACAGTGTGAGTGTGATTGACAGTGTGAGTGATTGACAGTGATTGACAGTGTGAGTGTGATTGACAGTGTGTTATTGACAGTGTGTTATTGACAGTGTGTTATTGACAGTGTGTTATTGACAGTGTGAGTGTGATTGACAGTGTGTGTGTGACTGACAGTGTGAGTGTGTGATTGACAGTGTGTTATTGACAGTGTGATTGACAGTGTGAGTGTGACTGACAGTGTTATTGACAGTGTGATTGACAGTGTGAGTGTGACTGACAGTGTTATTGACAGTGTGATTGACAGTGAGTGTGTGATTGACAGTGTGAGTGTGTGATTGACAGTGTGTGTGTGATTGACAGTGTGAGCGTGTGACTGACAGTGTGAGCGTGTGATTGACAGTGTGAGCGTGTGATTGACAGTACGAGTGTGATTGACAGTGTGATTGACAGTGTGACTGACAGTGTGTGACTGACAGTGTGTGACTGACAGTGTGTGATTGACAGTGTGTGACTGACAGTGTGATTGACAGTGTGAGTGTGATTGACAGTGTGAGTGTGATTGACAACGTGAGTGTGATTGACAGTGTGAGTGTGACTGACAGTGTGATTGACAATGTGAGTGTGATTGACAGTGTGATTGTGACTGACAGTGTGATTGACAGTGTGAGTGTGACTGACAGTGTGATTGACAGTGTGAGTGTGATTGACAATGTGAGTGTGATTGACAATGTGAGTGTGATTGACAGTGTGATTGTGACTGACAGTGTGATTGACAGTGTGAGTGTGATTGACAGTGTGATTGACAGTGTGAGTGTGATTGACAGTGTGAGTGTGACTGACAGTGATTGACAGTGAGTGAATGCCAGTGTGAGTGTGATTGACAGTGTGACTGACAGTGTGAGTGTGATTGACAGTGTGAGTGTGACTGACAGTGTGATTGACAGTGTGAGTGTGATTGACAGTGTGATTGACAGTGTGAGTGTGATTGACAGTGTGATTGACAGTGTGAGTGTGATTGACAGTGTGAGTGTGATTGACAGTGTGACTGACAGTGTGATTGACAATGTGACTGACAGTGTGATTGACAATGTGATTGACAGTGTGAGTGTGTGATTGACAGTGTGATTGACAGTGTGATTGACAGTGTGATTGACAGTGTGACTGACAGTGTGATTTACAGTGTGAGTGATTGACAATGTGATTGACAGTGTGAGTGATTGACAGTGATTGACAGTGTGTGTGACTGACAGTGTGACTGACAGTGTGAGTGTGTGATTGACAGTGTTATTGACAGTGTGAGTGTGACTGACAGTGTGAGCGTGTGATTGACAGTGTGAGCGTGATTGACAGTATGACTGTGATTGACAGTGTGAGTGTGATTGACAGTGTGAGTGTGATTGACAGTGTGAGTGTGACTGACAGTGATTGACAGTGTGAGTGAATGACAGTGTGAGTGTGATTGACAGTGTGATTGACAGTGTGAGTGTGACTGACAGTGTGATTGACAGTGTGAGTGTGATTGACAGTGTGAGTGTGATTGACAGTGTGACTGACAGTGTGAGTGTGATTGACAGTGTGATTGACAGTGTGAGTGTGATTGACAGTGTGAGTGTGATTGACAGTGTGAGTGTGATTGACAGTGTGAGTGTGACTGACAGTGATTGACAGTGTGAGTGAATGACAGTGTGAGTGTGATTGACAGTGTGATTGAGACTGACAGTGTGATTGACAGTGTGAGTGTGATTGACAGTGTGAGTGTGATTGACAGTGTGATTGACAGTGTGAGTGTGATTGACAGTGTGATTGACAGTGTGAGTGTGATTGACAATGTGAGTGTGATTGACAGTGTGACTGACAGTGTAAGTTTGATTGACAGGTCGCTGGAGCAGCTGCTGGTGTCTCTGCAGTGGGGTCGACAGCAGACGTATTATCCCAGCGCGCAGCCGCTCAGCACTGGAGAACTGGCTGCAGCCAATCACAAGCTTGCAGACGCCATCAACTCACATCTGCTGGGGAACGTGAGCGGCAGCGGCGGCCCGAAGAAGAGCCAGAACCAGACCCAGAGCCGGAACCAGACCCAGAGCCGGAACCAGAACCAGAGCCGAAGCTCAGAGCTCTGCAACACGCCAGCCGAGAAGATGGCCGAGAAGGTGCGGTGCTTTCTCAAATAATTATTAGAAATTAATTAATCAGAAGAAATGAATGATTAGAAATAAATGAATAATAATTCTGTTGCAGTAACATTGCAGAAGCATCTTGTTGTTAGTTTAGATGTTTGAAAGCCTTCATGATCCTGGTTGTTGTTCAGGTGCTGCGGAGTCTCGACCCCATTTCCTGCTCTGAACAGGAAGTCACCGCATCCCCGTCTGACCCGTCTCATTCCCCCTTCCTGCCCAGTAAGAAGAGCATCGGCCGCTTCCACCCGTACACACGCTACGAGAACATCACCTTCAACTGCTGCGAGCGCTGCAGCGGGGAGCTCACGGTGCTGTAGGCCGTCAGATCAACACACTCCAGTCAGTGTTATGATGGATACCAAAGACAAACCCTCATATCATCAGCGATCGTATCTCTATGGGATTCCCTGGGTCAGATATGGACGTGTCCGAGGTTTATTCCCCCTCATACTGTTTCACCCCTGCATGATTATATTTCTTCACTCAGAAGATGTTTAGCAGTGAAAGTGGACACAAACTGAGCTCCTAAATGACAAAATTAATTTTAGTGGATTATTCTTCTGCAGATTTTAAAATATAAACGGTGTAAGATGTTGTGTGTGTGTTTATGGCTCAGCGTGTCTGAATGCGGTGTAGGATGTTCATGTAATGCAGTGTTTCTGGAATATAATGCTGACTAACCCGTGACTGTATTTACACTGTTTCATACTTCAATATGAATCCAGGCACACATTTGAAGTGTTTCTGGACCAGAGTGTATAAAATCTTTGTTTTTAAAGCATTTCAGTGATATTTTCTATCATTTCCCTTTACCAAAATAAATACTTTGGAGTGAAACGGTTTTCTTTTCTTGTTTTTACCCATCATGCTAGTTGAAAATTCTATTCTTGATTCTTTGATATATTAAAATTAGTAATAAGAAATAAGAAATTAGAATAATAAGGAATAATAATTAGAAATGAATGAATTTATAATGAGAAATTAAAAATAAGAAGAAATTAATCATAAATGCATTAATTGGTAAGAATTTAATAATTTAGATAAATTAGAATATGAAATAATTCATAAGAAAAAATTAGTAATAGGAAATTACAATAACAAAAAAATGAGTAATTAGAAATGCATTAATTTGTAAGAAGAAATTAATGATTAAAAATATGAAATTAGAATAAGAAATGAGTTCATACGACATTATTAATTAGAGAAATGACGTGAAATCAATGAATTAAAAATTCATTAAACCGTAAGAAATTAAAGATTTGATTAATAAGAAATTAATTATTAGAAAGAATTGAATAATTAAATAATTCATAGGAAGAAATTAACAATTAGATTAATAATAAATTAGAATAAGAAATAATCATTAGAAATTCATTAGAAATTAATAATTAGAAATAAATTCATAAGAACAAATTAATTAGATAAATAATAAGAAATTAGAATAATTAGAAATTCATCAAACCGTAAGAAGAAATTAAAAAACTAATTAATAAGAAATTAAAAATTATTGAATTTCTAATTATTCTAAGAATTGAATATATTTAATAACTAGAAATTAATTCATAAAAAATTAATAATTAAATAAGAATAATAAGAAATAAATCATTATTAATTTATTTTTTTCCCGCCAATTTAATCGTCAGGAAAATAACGTCAAAATGCAAAACATGTTAATGTTCCGAAAAACGAGCTTTATCATCTTTACGTAAATATAATTTCCTATTTTTATCTTTTGATTTTGGTGTGAAATATGAGCATGCTGCGGTTTTATCAATCATATGAAATAAAATAAAAAAATCAAACATTAAATAAGAGGCATCTGAAATCATTTTTATTGACAATAATTATCAATTAAAGGGAAATAAACAGTATTACATTCTTAACCTTCTTCCTCCCTCCACGTCTATCTTTCTTTTCTTTTGTGTCCGTCTGTTTTATTCTTCTGTCCTCGAGCAGCAGGTTCGTCACGGACGGATTGAGTCTTTACAGTTCTCACAAACGCTCCGGTCTTCTGCCGCTGATGAAAGCCGCAGTGTTTCCTCTTCGGCACAAACTCCAGCGCCTCCTTCCAGCTGCCCGTGTCTTTAACCGTGGCCAGGATGCGGATCATCTGATCCAGGGTCAGATTCTTGGCTCCAGAGTCCCAGTCCAGATACTCATCCAGCGGGAGGCGCGCCGTGGCCAGCTTGAGGCGTTTGGCGTTAGCCAGTGAAACGCCCGAGTGAATGGACCGGTCCACCATCGCGCCCACAACGTACACCTTCCTGTGGTCGAACGTGCGCAGGACGTTGCGCGAATCGGCCGTGAGGTAGACCAGGTCCTCGGGGGGAAACACGTCTATGGGTCGGCGCGCGGTGGCCGTGATGAGCAGCCGTTCCCAGGTTTCTGTGCCGTAGCGTTTGAGGAGCTTGCGGTGATACGCGCCGCCTGGCTGCAGGCTGCAGAAGTGCAGGTGAAACGGGTCGGCGGCGCGGCGGTTCCAGCCTTCCGTCTCCAGCAGCTGCGACACGGTGTTCTCCATCTCCCGCTGCGTCATGTGCTGCTCGTAGCTCATGTCGTACACCAGCGGCTGGCCGAAGCGCATGGCCTGCGCCGCCCGCCAGTTCTGGAGGCGATCCATGGAGCTGTTCCAGAACTTCATCAGGAAGGTGTTCTTGAGTTTTTCTCGCTCCTCTGTTTCTGCATCCGTGTCCCTCTCAGACTTCTTCTTATCTCGCTTCTCCTTTTTGGAGATCTTGTGCGCTTCTTTAATAGCGAGAAACTTCAGGTACTTCCTCTTGGCGGATTTGGTGGTCAGCGCGGCGAGATCCTCCAGCTGCTCGTCCGTGATGTTCTTCGGAACAAACTTCCCCGCCTGATGCCACATCTCCACCAGCTCGCGGTTGACGTCCAGCGCTGACGGACTCGGGCTCGGATCCTCGTCGTGCAGCGGTTGAGACTTCATCACGGACTTCCATATGTCCAGGTCCAGCTTCTCGGCTGCATCTTTCCTGGCTGTCCAGGTGGTGCTGATGGGTCTGATGGTGAGGAGCGTCTGAAGCGGAGCGGAAGTGCAGCTCCGTCTCACGGCCAGCGAACACGAGCGCAGAAACATCACACAACTGCATGCCTGGATCACCTGAAGAAGCAGAAAAAGAGGCGGAGTTATGTTAATAGAACGTTTGTTCAACGTTATCTGGTCTTTAATAATGTTGAGCACAAAAACATCATGGAACGTTCACTGGAATAACGTTTTTTAAACGTTTCAAAACGTTCAGACAACATTCAAAATAACGTTTTTCTTAATGTTTGACGAATGATACAATGGAATGTTCCTTTAACGTCCGCATAACCAAGAAAAAACGTTTTTAAAACATTCGTTTAGTTTAATAGGCATGTCGTCACACTATGTGGGGTAAGTTGTCACAACGGTAAAAAAAAAACGCATAACAAACAGCTATCAGAAACATTTAAACAGCAAAATGTCAATAAAAATAACAACAAACAACTATGGAGCAGCAAAAATGTCACATATATCACACAAAACACAAAAATTATTCCAAGATAGTTCGTTTGAAGTTAAATGAAGTGGAAAATCCGGCGATATAACGGAACTGTGACAACTAGCCCCGGTCTCCTCTACATCTATAATAACATTCACACATTTCACAAAAGTAAAATCAATATACCATCAGCTGTATTTCTGTATGTTCACTCAGAAGTCACTGACGAGCCCTCAAAAGGACACACGCTGCTGCTGTCATGTGGATGTCGGTGTGCAACAATAAAAGTTGACCGTGCGGATGTCCTTTCGCTTATTAAATTAGATATCTTTAATAACTTGATATTTTAAAAGAAGCTTGAATGCCCTGATGTGAAGTCTATTCATGTTATTTAAAATAGTAAAATAAGTATTATCACTAATAGTAACACAACACATTTATCTTGCGATATGCAAAGAATGTAGGAACTATTGATGGCGTTTCTAGTCGGCTCATATTTAGTGGTGCATCATCACACACTAGTAAACATCCGCTGGAGTTCAAACGCGTTAATTTTGTTCATAATTGTAAGTTAAATCGTCATGAGCTATTTTCTTCCTAAACTGTCGTGTAAAAAAGACATCGATGACGCGATTAAAACGGTCGCTGAGAAGGTTTTAGTGCTGCGATTCGGCAGAGATGAAGATTCCGTGTGTCTGCAGCTGGACGAGATCGTGAGTTAATATGATCTTTATATTTACTCTATTATTACGTTACTTGCTATATATATCATCTGTAGCGCCTCCTCTCATGTAGAGTATTACAGTAAACACAGTCGTGTTTGTGTTGATTGACAGCTGTCAAAGACGGCTCATGATCTGAGTAACATGGCGAGTGTGTATCTGGTGGATGTGGACACGGCGCCGGTTTATACCAGATACTTCGACATCAGCTTCATTCCCTCAACAGTGTTCTTCTTCAACGGGCAGCACATGAAGGTCGACTACGGGTGAGGATTGATAAACATGAGCATGTGACATCTGTTTATATTTAGATTTACAATGTGCTGAAGCATGCTGGAAACATACTAAATCATGCTGGAAACATGTTAAACCATGCTTGTACTGTACTAAATCATGTTAAAATATATTAGCAGTATGTTAGAAACATGATAGCAGTTACATCGTGGTAGAAACATACTAGAAATCATGTTAGCACATAGCAATGTGGTAAAACATGTTAAAAAGCATGTTAGGAACGTATTAAATCAGACTTTACTCATAGTTTCCTCTTCATACATCATATTTGAATCAGGTTATTAATATATCTCTCCTCTCATATTTTGATGTACTTCCACACATTCAGATCTCCAGATCACACCAAGTTTGTGGGAAGCTTCAAAACCAAACAGGACTTCATGGATCTGATTGAAGTGATCTATCGCGGCGCCATGAGAGGAAAACTGATCGTCCGAAGCCCGATAGACCCGAGAAACATTCCCAAATATGATCTGCTGTACCACGACATCTAGCAGCAGTAATAGAGTCACTGACGGAGACTAAAGTGAGCTTTCAGATGTTTGTCTGAGCGAGAGGATGGAGAGTTTCCTGTGGAAGCGACAGCCTGAAGTATTTATTATGCCACACTTGTTTTGTGTCATTTTTGTATGATGTTTTTAAAATAAAGGATATTGATTCACACTGACCTGTAGAAGATTCATGACATTTTTCATAACACTTTTTGAATTATCACTAATTTATTTAAAGCTGTAATAATTATTTTCACAAGAATACAGACGTTGTTCATGTACAGTATGCAGTTGTTTATTGCTGTGGTTTACTTGTGAGATTTTGATCATATTTCCAACCCTAATAAGTGATCATGTTATTAAAGATGGACTAGCCTTTTCAGTAAGATACCAAATTAAACGAGATTTGTGTATTTTGTTTGTTCTGTTGTCATGTGTGACTATCATAATATGGTCAATGTAATTATATATATATTATATATGCAAATTTTTTGCAAATTTCTGGAAATTACCACCACAAATTTTAATCGCAAAAATCACAGCAACAATGGTGTGTATGATGATTGATTTTTGACCCTTTGATCTACATTAATTATTTAAACGATCACATGACTGAATAATAATGAAGAAGTTAATGATTGTATTGTTGCACTTTTATATCAGAAATTGCTGATCAAACAAACTATCTGCAAAATCAGATACTATTTTCTTATGTGTTCTGTGTTAAATAATGTCAGCTTGATATTGTAAAGCAGTAATTTTATATTTTTACAATATTATTTCCAGTATTATTTTCCAATATTGATATCCCCTGATGAACGTTCTCTGTGATATTTGTCCTGTAATGTTAATTATAGGCACAAAAAGACCTGTTATTTCAATTAAATATTTTTAAATAGCATTTATGTTTTTGTATTGTTATATTTTGTTAGAAAGTGTTGATTCATTTGTTGTAAGCCATGATTAATGTTTAGTTTAATAAAATTTGTTTTTGTATAAATTTTTTAGTATGGAAAGAATTTGCCAAGTCATCATTTAAAGAGTTTTTAATTAATTAATGTATTTATTTATTTTATTTTATTTCTCTGTGTATTTTTCTTTTTGTCTTTTTCTTAACTTAATCTTATCTTATTGTAATCTTTATCTGACTCTGAGTCTGAGAGTGAAAAGGGTCGATGCAAAAAACAGATGGCAGTAATGCTTTACTAAAGTTTATGATCCAGTGTGAAGAAGAAGAAGAGGAAGAGGAGGAAGAAGAACCTCCCTCCGCCATCAGGATTTCTGTCTTTCTCCACAGTCTTTCAAATTTTGTTGGAATCTACAACAATATGAAGAACCTTTCAAAAATCTCCCTGTTTTTATTTATAGTCTGTGGTAAGTGTGTGATTTCTGTTGACTTTCAGTTTGAGCACTTAGCATTAGCTGTACTTCATTAGCATATCATGAAATTGTACAAGTTCTCCACTTCTGCGAGTGCTGGTTTGTTTACTTAAAGTTTTTTAAAGACATAGACGCTTTTTGAGCTCATGTAACAGTACATTCAGTAAAAACACATTCATTCAAACCAGTGAAAATCTCTCAGTTGTTCACTCATTCTGTAACTGCTGTATAGAGCATGTCAGTTTAGTGCACTATATCAGCAAGAGTCAACCAAAAACTGCTTTGTTGCTGGTAAATATGTTCATAAATAGAAAAAAAATGCAAGCCATCCTTAAATAAGTATTTCAGAGCTTAAATGTTTTAGAAAACAAATCAAAAACACTGAACCATGTTTCTCTGTCAAAATATCTATAATGTTTTTGTCTGTTAGCTCTTTTGATTCTTGGTTCTTGATGTGAGTTTAATCTCTGATTGACTGTTTGTGTTTGTTCTGCAGTGTTTGGAGCTGATGTGGAGAGAGTGTCAGTGATGGAGGGAGATTCTCTCACTCTAAACACTGGTTTAAGAGGGCAGTTTCATATACTACGGTGGAAGTTTGGAAATTCAGACTCACTCATTACTAATGATGAGAGATTCAGAGACAGACTGAAGCTGAATGATCAGACTGGATCTCTGACCATCAACAACACGAGAATCACAGACTCTGGACTTTATCATCTAATGATGGATCATCACAACTATGGGCTCTTATTTAAGACATTCATTGTTACTGTCCATGGTGAGAATACTTTTTTTTATTTGAGAAATGTTCATATTTGTTTTGTTTCAGGAATTAAACTAGATTCAATGTTCAACAAGCAAATATTCATTATTTATGGAGCCTTTCCTCATTTTTCAGAAGTAGTTTGGTAAACTTCTATAGTGGTGAATGGATCATATATTGCGTTCCCATTTGCTCCAATAGCAAAAGAACAAAATCTTGACCTTCTGTGAAAGTTTTGATGACTTTCCAAAGAGGAAAAACACATTGAGAGCTTGATTATAAAGACTTTCTGTCACTCCTCAGAATTCATCACAGTAAAGCTGCTTTGAATCATTTGTATTGTATAAATCACTATAAAAATAAAGGTGATTTGACTTGATTAACATAAGATCATATCAGATCTCATATTACTTTATCAAGACTGTTCTGTGTTTATGAGTTTAATTTCTGATTGACTGTTTGTGTTTGTTCCTCAGGAGTGTTTGATGAAGATGGAGTGAAGACAGTGTCAGTGATGGAGGGAGATTCTCTCACTCTAGACACTCGTTTAAGAGAGAAATTTAATCTTATAAAGTGGAGGTTTGGAGATTCAGGCTCAATCATTGCTGAAATTGATAGTAATGAGATCTCATATCCCTTCAATGACACTGAGAGTTTCAGAGACAGACTGAAGCTGAATCATCAGACTGGATCTCTGACCATCAAGAACATGAGAATCACAGACTCTGGACTTTATGAACTAGAGATCGATCAGAACGCTTGGAACCCATTAACGATATTCAAAATTGTCATCTGTGGTGAGGATACTTTTTTACTTTTCAGAATAAATAGTTTTAAATGTGTTTTTGATTTATAAATTAAACTAAATTAAACTGAGTTTTAAAGTGCAGCAAATACAGTTATAATGTGTTCATCAGTTTTACAGTGTTGTAGTTTCTCAATATCACAGTCATGCTGTTGTTCTGTATCTAATCACAACTGTGATCACATGACTGATATTCAGAACAACCCATTTTGATGATTGATTTATGTTTGATTTCACACACATTATGAGCAGATATTTTTAGTTTCATGCCACCAGTAGTTATAACTCCAAAACAAGTCAAAGCAGGATCAGTCGTTCTGTAGAATAAGGAAATGTAATTGAACATAGACAGGTTTATGATAAACGTTCCTGTGCTGTTATATGAAATAAGATCCTCGTGGCCAATCAAAGTAGTGACCAGACTTTATGATAGATATTCATTGATACTGTAAGTATTTTAAAGTAATGATTGTTTATCAGATGTCTGTGAAAACTAATGACTGTCTGTCTTATCATTACAGGACCATTCGTTTCAGGTCCAGGTCTGCCTCCAGGTGCTGTAGCAGAAATAGTTGTTGTCGTTCTGCTGCCGGTGTTTGCTGTTGCTGCTGCAGTTTCTTCTGTTTTATACTATCACCACAAGATCTCTAAACGAGGAAGGCAAAACCGTGAGTATTACAGCTGATACAGCAAGAGAAAAATAATGAGCTTTATTGTGCTACAGCTGAAGTGGATCATGGTCAAAATCACTTCAGATTTCCTTCTCATTCTGATGTCTGAACAACAACTGAACCTCTTAAATACCAGATACAACATGCTGCTACAGCCATAAATATCTATGGGTACACATGCGTCATGTGACAAAACATACATCATCAAATACCTCTATTTTTACAGTCCACATCACAACACAAAAAAGTTTTCAAATTTATTCACTTTGGAGAGCAAGAGCATCTTCAAAAAGCTCAATTTTCACTGGTCAAAAACAGTCTTAAAGTTTATTTATAAAACACTTTTTAAAAAGAACAAATGTGCTGTACACACATAAAAGAATAAAAATCTCAGTGATACAAACAGTCAACACCACAAAAGAAGACAATAAGAACAATAAAAGAAAGCAGCTCAGACTATAAAAAATAAGTTTTTAGGCTAGATTTAAAGCCTGTCTAATGTAGAGGATCAAACTATTCCAGAGCTTCGGGAACGCCGCTGCAAGGCCTCGGTCACCCCTGCTCTTCAACTTTACCCGAGGGACAGCTAAAAGCAAATGGTCAGCGGACCTAAGTGCTCTTAGCCGAGCATACAGCTTAATCAAGTCAGAAAGATAGTTAGGTGCTAAACCATTAAGAGATTTAAACAAATACCAAAATCTTAAAATGAATCCTATAATGGACAGGTAACCAGTAAAGAGAGAGGCGAGAACGGGGATGATGTGTTCCCACTTTCGTGTACCTGCTGCATTCTGGACCATCTGCAGTCTGGAGAGAGGCCTGACTAATACCTATATAGAGGCCATTACAATAATCCAGGCAAGTTGAAATAAAAATATGAACAATTCTTTGAAAGTCTTTAAAAGACAGGAAAGATTTCACCTTGGTGAGTTGTCTCAATTGGAAAAAACTACAAACCCAATTCCAAAAAAGTTGGGACACTGTACAAATTGTGAATAAAAAAGGAATGCAATAATTGACAAATCTCATAAACTTATATTTTATTCACAATAGAATATAGATAACATATCAAATGTTGAAAGTGAGACATTTTGAAATGTCATGCCAAATATTCGCTCATTTTGGATTTCATGAGAGCTACACATTCCAAAAAAGTTGGGACAGGTAGCAATAAGAGGCCGGAAAAGTTAAATGTACATATAAGGAACAGCTGGAGGACCAGTTTGCAACTTATTAGGTCAACTGGCAACATGATTGGGTGTAAAAAGAGCCTCTCAGAGTGGCAGTGTCTCTCAGAAGTCAAGATGGGCAGAGGATCACCAATTCCCCCAATGCTGCGGCGAAAAATAGTGGAGCAATATCAGAAAGGAGTTTCTCAGAGAAAAATTGCAAAGAGTTTGAAGTTATCATCATCTACAGTGTATAATATCATCCAAAGACTCAGAGAATCTGGAACAATCTCTGTGCGTAAGGGTCAAGGCTGGAAAACCATACTGGATGCCCGTGATCTTCGGGCCCTTAGACGGCACTGCATCACATACAGGAATGCTACTGTAATGGAAATCACAACATGGGCTCAGGAATACTTCCAGAAAACATTGTCGGTGAACACAATCCACTGTGCCATTCGCCGTTGCCGGCTAAAACTCTATAGGTCAAAAAAGAAGCCATATCTAAACATGATCCAGAAGCGCAGGCGTTTTCTCTGGGCCAAGGCTCATTTAAAATGGACTGTGGCAAAGTGGAAAACTGTTCTGTGGTCAGACGAATCAAAATTTGAAGTTCTTTTTGGAAAACTGGGACGCCATGTCATCCGGGCTAAAGAGGACAAGGACAACCCAAGTTGTTATCAGCGCTCAGTTCAGAAGCCTGCATCTCTGATGGTATGGGGTTGCATGAGTGCGTGTGGCATGGGCAGCTTACACATCTGGAAAGGCACCATCAATGCTGAAAGGTATATCCAAGTTCTAGAACAACATATGCTCCCATCCAGACGTCGTCTCTTTCAGGGAAGACCTTGCATTTTCCAACATGACAATGCCAGACCACATACTGCATCAATTACAACATCATGGCTGCGTAGAAGAAGGATCCGGGTACTGAAATGGCCAGCCTGCAGTCCAGATCTTTCACCCATAGAAAGCATTTGGCGCATCATAAAGAGGAAGATGCGACAAAGAAGACCTAAGACAGTTGAGCAACTAGAAGCCTGTATTAGAAAAGAATGGGACAACATTCCTATTCCTAAACTTGAGCAACTTGTCTCCTCAGTCCCCAGACGTTTGCAGACTGTTATAAAAAGAAGAGGGGATGCCACACAGTGGTAAACATGGCCTTGTCCCAACTTTTTTGAGATGTGTTGATGCCATGAAATTTAAAAACAACTTATTTTTCCCTTAAAATGATACATTTTCTAAGTTTAAACATTTGATATGTCATCTATGTTGTATTCTGAATAAAATATTGAAATTTGAAACTTCCACATCATTGCATTCCTTTTTTATTCACAATTTGTACAGTGTCCCAACTTTTTTGGAATCGGGTTTGTAGATTTAACTACCGAGTTAATCTGTTTGTCCAATTTAAAATCATAATTTATGATAACACCTATGTTTTTTACATATGGCTTCACAACTGGATTCAGTTCACCAAGATTCAAATCTACTGACTCACAGGTGTAAAAAACCTAACTTTTCTGTTCATTAAAATTAAGGATATTTAGTGCCATCCAGGCCTTAATTTCCTCAAGACACTGCAATAGAGGCGCTAAAGAACAAGTATCTTTTCATTTCAAAGGCAGATAAATTTGCATATCGTCTGCGTAACAATGAAAAGAAATACCAAATTTCCTAAAAATATGTCCAAAGGGGAGCATATACAGAGAGAACAGAACAGGCCCCAAAATGGAGCCCTGTGGGACCCCAGACTCTCGGTAAAGAGTGAAAAAGATGTTGTCATTTTTATCATGATTAATGTGGATCTAGAGTCTGAGTGTATATAAAATAAGGGCTCTTTACATGACACACTTTTCAAATTAAAAACATTAAACTTTTTATGTATTTCGGCGGTGTATGGACCCCTGAATATGCAATCTTTTGAAAATGACACCGTTATCTATGGAAGTTTGCTTCTGCCACTGAATAAAAATAAATAAAAAAGGTCATTGTAACTTTTTATCTCTTAATTCTGACTGTTTTTCTCACAGTTGCGAGTTTGTATCATACAATTCTGACTTTATAACTCATTCTGACCTTTGTTTTGCCTGAAATTTCGACTTTTTTTTTTTAATTGAGAGATAAACTATTATAAAGATAAATTATACAGTATTTTACATATTATATGTAAAATATAAAGATAAAAATATAAATAATGTGAGATATAAAGAAATGAACCATTGCAAGTCATAATATCAGAACTGCATGATAAAAGTTTACAATTCTGATTTTTTTCTTGCAATTCTGACATTTTTTTTTCTTGAAATCAGCAGCAGAAGAACCAAATACAAGGAATTCAGTGTTATTACACATGGTGAGTAGTTGTACATCGTCATCCAACCAAAACTTTGAAGATCCAGATAGGTCATAAAGGCATTATAAAATGAATCCGAGTCTTGTGAAGAGATATGATTGCTTTGATTTAATTTAGACTTTTATTCACATATACAGTGCACAGCATAAATTCTTCTAGACTATAACTGGACTATATGTGACCTCCACATCTTCTCTCATTTCTGTGATTTTCCTTTCAGGTTCCAGAGGAAAAAATACAAATGAATTTTAGAGATTCTGCTGTTGAGTAAAGAAGATCTGAGTTCAGTATGTTAAGGCTTGTCCACAAGTGCACTATCAAAACATTTAGTCATTTTTACACTCCCTCATGTAGGAATGACATGAGAGTGAGTAAATGACAAGAGAACTTTTAATTTGTCAGACTGTATATAAGAGAGTTTATGACCATCAAGTGCCACATTCAGTGAGTCGACGTCAATGTATGTTACACTTATTGTGTAAACAATTAACCAACTACTCATCTGAGTTCAGATTCTTAGAGATTCGATGCGATGCATTGATTTAAAAACGTGTGCATCAGATATCAAGTTGGCATTTGTATCGCGATGCATCGTTTCTAACATATCTGCATCAGTAAAAAATGATTTACTTATATATAATTATTAGTAGATGCACTATACTTTTATTATTTAGGAAGTGAACAATAATTTGTGACCAGTATTTTATATGTAGATTGATTTCTCCTCTGTAAACTGTTTCTCAAGCGTGTTCTCTCATCACACTGCTGCTGCGTGAATATGACGTGTCACACAACACTACAGAGACCGAGGCGTGTCCTGAGAGTCACAGAATCTAGATTAACATGACACTACAGTGTTTGTGAAAGGGCCATGCGTTAGAAGTCAGAGGCATTTAAGTTCATTTATGATTTGCTCTTTCTGAACCAAAGAAACTGTGTACTACTATTGTATGGTATAATGTCTTAATGTAACTACTACTACTACTGATAATAATAATTTTAACAGTAATTAGGGGGAAAAAAACAATGAGAAAAAATAAAGTTTAGAGCATTGAATTGCATAGCATATTTTTTTTTCCATTGCATTGTATTGCACTGAATCACGTTGTGTTGAATTGAATCAAAATCGGATCGCACTGCACCTTAATAGAGGTGAATCGTATCGCATCGGTAGCTGCTTCATATGTATCTTTAATGTATCGCCGGCCAATACTGAGCCCACGTTCGGACGTAAACACAGAAGCTCTGCAACGGAAATAACATAGCAGAATGAAAATAAAAGTTTAAGGTTTCGTTGAAGTCCACATGTTCTTGTTCAAGGAATTACAGTGGTTGTAGCATTTCTGTTGTAAAGAAATGGTCAAATATGAAAGATTAAATGGACATTTGAAATAAATGTTGTAAGCCAATATTAATATGGGCGCATATTCTGGCCCTGATAATCACACTTACCACTTGCTCTATTTCTGTAAATCTGTTTTTGTGAATGAATGAATGAATGAAAGACCCTCTAGTCAGGGCCTGAGCACTGTGACGTCACACATAGCGTTTCAAACTCCTCTCGGGCATGCAAGTGCAGCTCCTATCTCTCTGAATGGGGAAACATCAGATTGTCCAAAGCTGTTTGCCAAGCTTTCGATTAAATTTCATATTTAAATCACCAATGAAATCTGACAACAATGACTCTGCTAATGTGGAGGATGCCATTTCAGCTCCATCTTGTGACTGAATATGAAAACACTTTCTGTTTTTAACCACTCTCTCACTGTGGTATTTGCTCCATTGATTATTTTACTATATCAATCAATCAATCAATCAATCAGACAGAGGCAGGAGAAGAAGTGATAGTCAAAATGAGCAGTTTATTAAATAATATTAGTTATTTGTCCATGCTTTCTTGGTCAGATTGTCCTGACCAGCACAAATTCAACAAGAGTTATTACATTATAGCAATAGTAAAAAATTACTGCTACCCAACATTGTCCAGTGACAATTAAAAACCTTGAAATGGAGAATTTCCATTATCATTAACTAATAAAGGCAACAGAACTACAGTAACAGGAAAAAGTAGACTAATACAGTACAGATGTATATACAGATGTAAATCAGTGTAATTAATACAAAAAGAGAAATCAAGCATTTTTTTTTTTCGACGACAGACAAAACAAATCCATTCTCATTCTAAGGCACGCTTCCCCTTTTTCTGGTTTGCTTTTATTGTTACACTGATGATACTCAGCTTGATATTCCCTCGAGGCCTGATGAAATCTACCAATTCTCCATCTAATGGACTGCATAGACGGTACCAGCTTAACGACTAGTGTTTTCCTTCTGCTTAATTTAGAAGAAACAGATTATTGGACCAAAAACTGCCAAATGTGACATCTTAGAGTACAGTCTGTCTCCTGATGGACGTAGTCATCTACATCTCTTTTGCAGCTATAAATACTTCTTCATCAGAGAGTTTAGTGTCTGTAGGAGTTTCTAAGCCTCAAGTCTAGTTCACAGAGCTCGTCTTTGCTGCTCTTCCATAGTTTTTCTATGTAAACACGCACTAGACGGACATGTTTGACCATTGCGCTCAATTCTTTCAATCAAGTATCCCCATTGCACTGCCCACTCCTTGATTTTTCAAAGTACACATTCAGTGATTCCCACATCTTTATATGAAATTTCTATCTCGCAGTTTACGATTGCACAATATTAAAGATGTGAGAATCAAAGCAGTATTTTGTTAATCAAGCAACATGTATGACGTGTAACATTAGTGAAATGATTTATGAAAGAGTTTCATCAACCACCAACCAAAGAAACGTTTTACCCGCACGTTTAACAGCTCGACAGAAACCGGTTTCTCACTTTCACAAGAAGGAAAGAAATGTGTTTTTGGTGTTGTATATGGTGCTCACATGTTGATGATGTCAAAGTGATTGACACTGGTGGGTGTGTCTTATCTCAAACTGAAGTCGATTCCTCCCCTTGATTTTACAACAGTGATGTCGCTGCAGTCGCTGGTTCATTCCCTGTGGAATCTGAAATACAGAGACAATGACAGTGTTGTGACATATTCATCTACATACAGATGAGCTACACAACAAAAAGAAGACACAACAGTTCAGTAGAAATGCTGAAAATAACAGAAAATGTAAGACAGAAATGAGGTCTGTGGGAATCGCTACAGATGTTTTTCCCTTCAAAACCTAAAGGGGTCATGAACTGAGAATTCAAAATTTCTTTGATCTTTTGACAGTTAAGAGGTCGTTATATTGTACAAATATCCTGTAAGTTCCAAAAACAGCTTTTAAAGAAACCAAGGTCAGAAAACAACTTCGAAAAGTGTGTGATTATCATCGTAATGTGAAAGACCACCTTTGCAGAAGAAGATCAATGGATATTTCTACATCATCGCATTCTCTAGTGCTGCCCACTGGAGCGTTAGTGAATAGTGAGATGAGAAGGAGAGAAGGTCGATACGGGATCACTGCCGGAGATCATTTTGCTGTAATGACTGTCTGACTGTACCTGTATATTTCCCCTTACTTAAAGGGTCCTTGATTATGATTTCACTTTTTTAACTTTAGTTAGTGTGTAATGTTGCTGTTTGAGCATAAACAACATCTGCAGAGTTACGACGCTCACAGTTCAATGCAAAGAGAGATATTTTCTTTTACAGAAATCACTGTTTAAGGACTACAACAAATGGCTAGTAGGGACTACAGCGAGCTTCTTCCCAGGTTGGTGACATCACAACCCCAAAATTTACATAAACCCCGCCCTCGAGAACACGCAACAAAGGGGGCGGGGCCATGTTGGGCTGCTTTAGAGAAGAGGAAGAGTTGTTGTTGACATGCCGTCATTTTACACCGGACTGCTTCACAAACGAGGGTCAATTCAACACAAAAGATTAACATGACGGCACATGCTAGTCGATGAGTTGAATCAACTCCACAGCAACTACATAAATTTATCCACTAATCATTCAGAAACGTCTAAAAGTTGTAACTTCTTCCTGAGTCTCTCCATCAGTGTCCGACTCCGGTTTGAACAATGTAAGGCTGAACACCGTCGTCATTTTGTCTGCGTGAGATTCTCCAGCTTTGTTGTTGTTGAGCGACCGAAGCGCGAGCTGTTAAAGCTCCGCCCTCTTCTGGAAAGGGGGCGGGAGCAGCAGCTCATTTGCATTTAAAGGGACACCCACAAAAACGGCGTGTTTTTGCTCACACCCAAATAGGGGCAAATTTAACAAGCTGTTACTAAATGATCTGTGGGGGGACACCAGGCACAGACTTATATTACATCTTGTGAAAGGTGCATTATAGGACCCCTTTAATAAATACAGAACTACTACTTTAAAAATACACTGAAATAACCACTGGATATAAAGTGGGAAGTCTGAGAACACTAGATGTCTCATTACAAGAACAACTTTTTCAAAATCTTAAAACTTTATTTCCGGGATGAAATGAGCTCAGATTTTCAATGTGCTCCACAACACTCACATGGAACGTGCAAACAAGAGGACCACTGCTCGACCAATCAGATTTGAGCACCAGAAATATTGTATAAATCAATATACTGTATAGTTAGTGACTATAATAATGTTGTTCTACTCACCATTGAGAATCAAATTGACTCTCCAGCCTTTGGTCTCTTTGCTGTTGATGATCTGTAGTTTATAATGTCCAACGTCTTCAGCTCTGATGTTACTGATTGTCAGAGATCCAGTTTCCTCGTCCAGCTCCACTCGGTCTGTGAATCTTTCATCAGTTTTATTTGGCCTTGCAGCATTTGTAGCAACAAGACTCTTTTCAGCTCCAAACGTCCACAGAATAAGTTCATCTGTTTCAATTTTAGCATTAGAGAGGTCAGGCCGGAGAGCGACAGATCCTCCCACCCTCACTGACTCTTCCTTTGCTTCATGTCACAGCAGCATATAAAACAAGAGAAATGCAGAAGTGCAGAAAACGGAATGAATTTAGTTTGGAGTGATACATACAGATGACAATTTTTTAAGGTAGTCTGACATGTACCAAGAACTAAATTATTATTTTGTATCATTTGAGATAAAGCTAACTTAATGAAATAGATCATTGTGCTCACAGACATTTGAAACCAACTGTAAGTGACATTACATGTCTTATGTGAAATTATGCCGTTATCACACTAAACTTAAACAGTTTGACAGTTACAGATGTTTAAATTAGTGTAAACTTGTGTTAATTTCATCTCAGTTATACTGCACTTATTTAAATTGTACAGTTTTTAC
Source organism: Ctenopharyngodon idella (assembly GCF_019924925.1). Taxonomy (NCBI): domain Eukaryota; kingdom Metazoa; phylum Chordata; class Actinopteri; order Cypriniformes; family Xenocyprididae; genus Ctenopharyngodon; species Ctenopharyngodon idella. The sequence continues at coordinate 5,108,449 of NC_067220.1, forward strand.
AGTTAAAGATGTGAACTACTCAAAGTGAGTTGTGTAAACTATACTAGCCTGTAGTATTGTCTTTTCTCATAATACTGTGACCCCCCCCCCCCCCCCCACGACATAGTTCTGCTTTATTCATGCAGTATTATGCCTTTTTTATTATGCCAATTTTATGACTTCATTCTCATATCAATATGATTTTATTCTTGACAACGTAAGATTCTTTGAATTGTAGCATGGTACTAATTAAAATTAAAAGTAATTAAAGTCTATAAGTAACTAAAATTAATTTTAATTTTGAGTGCTTTGAAAAGTTCATTTCTGATCATCTAAATTGTTCACACAACGCACAACCATTAACACACATAAGGACTTGATAAACTCACGTTTCACAGAAACGCTGAATCTCTTGTATTTGGTTCTTCTGCTGTTGCTGAGCTTTAGTATATAGAGTCCAGAGTAAATAGTCCTGATGTCTGTGATGGAGAGATCTCCAGTCTTATCCAAGTTCAGTTTGCCTCTGAATCTCCCATCAGCTCCTGGAAATGTATCTGGACTTCTGTCCCCTGCTTTGAATTCAGCAATGCGATTGTCTTCATCTTCATAATACCACTGTATCGTATCATCTTTCTCTATTTTAGTAAGATCAGCGCGTAGAATGACAGATTTTCCCTCTGTCGCTGGCACGTTCTTCACTTCACCCGTCACAACAGCACATAGAAACAGACATAAAAATGTGTTCATGCGATGAAGCGAGTGTGCGGGTGGACATCTGAATTACGTAACTCACATGGGTGGCATACATACATTTATACAGAAACTGTACTTTCAGAAATAATACAACCCCAATTCCAAATAAGATGAGACGTTTTGTAAAATGCAATAAAATCAAGAAAATGTTGTGTTAAAGGGTTAGTTCACCCAAAAATGAAAATTCTGTCATTAATTACTCACCCTCATGTCGTTTCCACACCCGTAAGACCTTCGTTCATCTTCAGAATATAAATTAAGATATTTTTGATGAAATCTGAGAGGTTTATGACTCGTCCATAGACAGCAATATAATCAACACTTTCAAGGTCCAGAAAGGTACTAAAGACATCGTTAAAACAGTCATGTGACTGCAGTGGATCAACCTTAATGTTATGAAGAGATTAGAATACTTTTTCTGTGCAAAAACAAAACAAAGGTCTTACGGGTGAGGAACAACATGAGGGAGAGTAATTAATGACAGAAATTTCATTTTTGGGTGAACTAACACTTTAATTCTCTTTAACTGTTGTTTAATTGACAAAAGTACAAAGATTTACAATGTTTTTATTGACCAACTTAATTGTATTTTGTAAATATAAACAAATTTTTGATTTTGATGACTGCAACACACTCCAAAAAAGTTTGGACAGAAGCATGTTTACCACTGTGTCACATCACCTTTCCTTTTCACTACACTTTATAATCGTTTGGGAATTTAGAATGCTACACTCTAAAAAATGCTGGGTTAAACATTAGAAATGTTTTCTTTGTACTTTTGTCAATTAAATAAAGGTTAAAGAGAATGAACAAATCACAGATTCTTGATTTTACTGCGGGGTTTTTTAAAGTCCAAACTTTTCCATGATTGGAGTTGTTAACAAAGGTGCTTTATAGTATTGAAACATTCGTCCAGCGATTGTTAATTTACTCTTTCCATTGTTTCATTCTCCTGTTATGATACGGTTCAAATTCATTTTTCACTCTCTCATTGCGTGAATGGTATGTTTGTGTGTGTTAGTTTAGTTTGTGATTTAGTTAAATAAAACTTGTGTGCACACTCTTGCGAGTTGATTCTGGTCTGCTTATAAAACCAATGTCCCTGATAACGATTCGATCACAGCTACGAGCTAAGAAAGCGATATTTTTCTGTGGCCAGTGTTCGCTGGCCGAACAGATTGATTGTAATATTAATTCAGCTACATTAAGTTAATTTGATTAACTGATTCAAATATTTATAATTAATCATAACGAGTTATGACTAATTATTAATGTTTCCCCTTTTGAGCTAATAAATATTGTTACAGTAGCATAAATAAAGCTCCTGTTGCTGTATCAGCTGTAATTCTTACCCATTTGTTTCTGTAGTTCAGAGACCTTGCGGCGATAGTAAATCACAACAGCAGCTGCAACCACCAGCAAAACAGTAAAAACAATCACTGCTACGACACCTGGAGACAGACCTGGAACAGCTGAAGAGAAACAGTCATTAGAGTGAATGTGTCAGGATAATTTTTAATTTGCACAATAAGAGTAAGATTTTACAGTAAACACTGTTTACCACAGGCTTTATTTGACCTCTGGTGAGTTAGTCTTTTGGGTTCTGATGTCATCCCTGATCTGATTCGTCCAAATATCTGATCTAATCATAGTACATGGCACTGAAAGACTTGCACCTTACAGAATCAGAGTTACCCACCAGTGACAGAAAGAAGGAATCGCTGTGCGCTCTCACGGCCTCTGATCTGTAGCTCATAAAGTCCAGTGTGTAAAGTTTTGGTGTCCTTAATAGTCAGAGATCCATTTGGATTCAACTGCAGTCTGTCTCTGAATCTCTCGTCAGCATTGTTTAATGAGGTTTCATTAGTTTCCACATCAATTTTAGCCAGGAGGATGCCTTTATCTCCAAACCTCCACACCATCAGATCGTCTCTCTGTACTTCAACATCATTCCACAGAGTGACAGACTTTCCCTCCATCACTGACTCTGACTTCACTTCATCCGTCTCACCAACCACACCTGGAAAACAAGCCGAAACAGTTTCTCAGAAACTTATGGATCATTTACTCTGTATAAACCCTCATAGTACCTGGGAAAGTGTACAATTACATTAATTATCATTTAATTTATACAGCCATCACTCGGATATTTACAGCTTTTAATTATCGTAGAGAAATGTTTTAGACAACAGTTCAATAAATAAGAAGTTATTTTGTTTTGATTCAATGGACCATTCATAAAGAGAACCATTTACTTCACTCCTGAATGAATCAGCCGTTTAAACGAATAAATGATTCAATGACTTAATCATTTAGACAATTACCGCCATGCACCTACTGGCAGTTTTAGTTTCTTATTTAGAGTATAATTTCACTAAAGATAAATAATTTCATATTTCCATAGTATGGAGCCCCACACAAAACATGCATAAAAACTGTACATGATTTACTATTTTGTTCGCATGATTTATAAATCGAGGGAATGAAACAGTTAATTGTGCGCACGTTTTAGTAAATCAAGAGAACGAAATAGTAAATTGTGCGCACGATTTAGCCTACTATTTTTTTCCTGCATGTCATGTGCTGTTACAAATCCTCATGTTTCTGTGCTTCCCCTGTGACCTAGTTTTCCCCATTCTGTTTCATTAGTTCATTTGATTCACCTGTGTCTTATTATCTCTCTAAGTTCCCTTTGTTTGCTTCATGTATTTAAGCCCTGTGTTCATCCTCATTCCTGGTCCGTTCTCGTCCTTGTATGGTTGTGTTATTCCTACGTGTTATCATTAAAGCCTGTATTCATCTACTCTTCTTTGTTTCACCTGGTGTTTGAGACCTACTGTGACAGAAGAACGGACCGATACCGAAATGGATTTACCGGCTGTCCAGCTGCTATACATCGACCAGGAGCAGCAGTCCCTCGAGACCCACACCCAAAGGTTTTTAGATCTGGCGTGCTTTACCAACATCCCGGACGCAACGCTGAGTGTTTTTTTCTACATAAGCCTCAGCGCGAAAGCAGGAGCTCGTCTGCCTGGTGTGGGTCCTCGGGGGAATTTCGCAGAGTACGTGGAGTGGGTGCTGGTGAACTGTGATTCTCAATTTACCATCGACATCGCTGATAAAGTCACCAGCCCCGCTCCCCATCCAGAGTTCAGCCTGCCTTCACCCAGCGACACGGACAACAAGCCAGAGCCCACCGCAGATGGAGGTAATCAGCCTGCCGCGAGAAACGAGCCGGAGCTGACAAGTGGGACCGAGCTTCACATCGCCTCAGAACTGGAGTCCCGAGGACAGACGTCTGACCAGGTGTGTAAGCCGGCAACAACGTGCGCCAACGTGGGAGTCCTCGTGGAGTTCGAGGGGATGGAGTGGAGCCCCGCCCACATTCCCACCACAGAGGGTGAGCAAGCGCTGGACAATTTGTTTTCTTTTTACGAGGACTGTATTGTAGAGGAGGATTCCCTGAGTCTCCTTTCCCCGCTGGTTCCGTTCAGCCTAGAACTGTCCGTCTCCCCGCTGGTTCCGTCCAGCCCTGTGTCTCCGGTGTTCCCTCCCAACCTCCCTCTCCCGCCTCCTCTCCTGCTGCCATTCAGTTCCTCTTCCCAGTCGCCGCTGTCTCACGCTGGCACCTCAGTTTCTCCTCTACCAGCCCTCTGTGCTGTGGATCCACCTCGGGCCAGCCGTTCAACAGCGCCGTCTGGATGCCTGGACCCCTTAGCTCCGCCTCTTGCCTCCGATCCAGTCTCTCCACCTCGGCTCGTCGTCCAGACTCCTCCGCCATGGCTCCTTCCCCCCTCGGCTCCGCCTGGGACCATCGGCCATTCGGCTACACCGGGCTCCCTCGAACCTCCGGCTACACCTTGGTCGGACGTCGTCACGCCTTCGCCATAGACTTACGAGTAGTCTGCTGCGCGACGCCTCTCCACCCCTACGGCTCCATCTGGCTCCGCCCTCCCTCCGGTTCCACCTCAGACCTCTGGCACCCCGGCTCCTCCTCAAGGGGTCGTCGCCACGTCTCCCTCACAGCCTCCGAAGCCTGCGGTGTCGTGCCTGGTCGTCGGCCATCCATCTGCGCTCTGGGCTCCTTCTCCATCAGTCATCCCCATGGTTTCGTTGAGGAGGTTAACACCATGGCTCCTCCCTCCCTCGACTCCGCCGTGGATCACCATCCTGGCTGAACTCTGGAATTTCCATCTGCTCATCCTGCTCCTGGTCTTCCCCTGGCTCCTCCCACCCTCCACGCCCCCTTGAACTGTGTTATCTGTTCCCTGGACTCTTTTCTTGTTTTTTGTTTTACTCCGCCCTCCTCCAGAACCCCCACCCTCCCTCCTCAGTTGGACTCTTACGGCGCGAGGACGCGCCTATCCGGGAGGGGGCGAACTGTTACAAATCCTCATGTTTCTGTGCTTCCCCTGTGACCTAGTTTTCCCCATTCTGTTTCATTAGTTCATTTGATTCACCTGTGTCTTATTATCTCTCTAAGTTCCCTTTGTTTGCTTCATGTATTTAAGCCCTGTGTTCATCCTCATTCCTGGTCCGTTCTCGTCCTTGTATGGTTGTGTTATTCCTACGTGTTATCAATAAAGCCTGTATTCATCTACTCTTCTTTGTTTCGCCTGGTGTTTGAGACCTACTGTGACATGTGCGGGGCTCATAGTAATAAAAAAAATAATAATAATAAACCCAAAAATGAAAATTCAGTCATCATTTACTCACCCTCATGGTCCAAAAGAGTTTGTGTAATAAATTTATGTTGAATCAAATGAAATGTTTCTTGCTTAAGCTACTTTTTGTAATGTCTATTTGATGCTTTACACAATAATGACACAATAATCATCTTTTAGGAGTAATTTCTCAGCCAAATTTGATGTGCGATTAATTAGACTAATTAATCGCTACATCATGTAATTATTTAGATTAAAGATTTGTCACCCAAAAATGTAAATTCTGTTACTATTTTCTCACCCTCATGTCATTCCCAAACTGTAAGACTTTTGTTCATCTTTAAAACAAAAATGAGGATATTTTTAATGAAACTACCAAATTCAAGGTCCAGAATCGGTAGGAAAGTTATCATGAAAGTAATCCAGTGGTTTAACTTCAGTTTTATGAAGTGACGCGAGAGCTTTGTTTGCGTAAAACATAATTTACAACTTTTTTGCAAAATATAAATCACCAGCGCATGTCCATGAGAGCACCACGTCACGTGTGTTGTGCTGACAAGATGTTTTTCCATGAATAACACGTGCTGGAGAAATACATTTTTCGAATAAAGTGGTAAATTATTATTATTATTTTTGTGTGTGCAAACAAAGCACTCACATCGCTTCATAAAACTGAGGTTAAACCACTGGGGTCACATGGATTACTTAAATGATAACTTTCCTACCTTTCTGGACCTTGAAAATAGTAGTTGCGTTGACTGTCAATGGAGGGACAGAAATCTTTCAGATTTTATTAAAAATATCTTCGATTTATGTTCTGAAGATGTCTTACGAGTTTGGAACGACATGAGGGTGAGTTTTCATTTTTGGGTGAACTAACCCTAAAGTCGGCCTAATTTAATTATTGTCAAACTAGGTGGGTCACATTTTTGATATCTACTGTGGTGTCTGAGATGGTTTATAATAAGATAAATATCTAATTATTAACAAAGACAGCGCTTCATTAAAAACTTGAGATACTCACCAAAGACAGTAACATTAAATATCTTTGTGGTTGTCTGTTCTCTCGAGACGCTTAGTTTATATTTTCCCGAGTGTCTGATTCTGGTGTTTCTGATGGTCAGAGATCCAGTCTTTTGGTCCACCTGTAATCTGCCTCTGAATCCCATAACATCGGTGACAAAATGTGTAGTAAAATCTGACTTTCTCGTTATTTGAGATACGACAGAGTCTTTAGGTCCAAACAGCCACAGTATCGTATCATCGTTTTGTATGTCAGTAATATCAGTGTGTAGAGTGACGGAATCTCCTTCCATCACGGACTCGGTTTCACCAGACACACCTAAAGCAGAGACAGATTTACAGACGCACATATCAGCTCTGCCTTTTTCCTGACGTCAGGAACGGCGTCCAAATTATACAATTTATTGGGTGTGGTAAAATCGGTTAGACCCTGTAAATTAACAAATTCCAGAAATAATATGAGTTACAACAATTTTTAAATGCATAAACTATGAGCTCGTGCTGGGTTTGTGCGCGTGAATGTATTTAATGCGATTCACCATTTAACGCGCATTATTCATTATTAGACTCGTCTGGGTCTGTTTCTGTCGCTTCCCTCAGAACTGATCATGTGTAAAACGAAACCGAAACTAAAGATACGGAAATCGATCACTTACCGTCCACGAACAATAAGAGTAAAAAGAATAACATGTTCTGCACGTTGTTGTAGAACCTGAATTCTGAAACCGACAGACATAAACGTGAAGAAATCACAAAAAACAACAGAGAGACGCCAACTGAGAATTGTGACTTTTCTATATTTCTAACTATAAGAGTGACCAAGTAAATATACCCTTGAGAGAATTTTAGAGAAACACGTCGCATGCCGCTGCTATAACTTCTTGAAGGACAGCTTCCACTGCTTCCACAGGTACGAGCAGAAGCAGAAGTTAATACCATGTAGGGTACTGTAAACTGCCATTCGCAGCTACAACTGTTTGAATATCAGTCATGTGATCACCTGCGGCCCAATCAGCTGTGATGATTTTGAGAAAAGCAGATTGTGAAAGGTCCGTGTAACGCTTCACAATTCAGGTTTCAGACCATACAATGCAAATGCAAAAATGAAAAACTGAAACCAGGCGTTCATTTTTCTTGTTTTTCGGTTACATCATCAATTGATATTTGCCATTTTCTCCCCTTTTTCAATTTTACTTTTGCTAAATTATGACTTTAGAAACAATCATTTGAATAAATGAAATCTAACCGATTTTATTTTTTTTTCCATTTGTTTGTCTTGTAATTTTGGCCGTGGGCTGTACCATTAGCACTGGGGTGTGGCCGCGGAACAGCAGCTACTATTTCATTGATGTAGCCTAACTGTTTTATTTACACTGCGTGCACGTTGAGGACGTTAGTTTAAAAGACTGAACACAGAGGATGACCTTTTTCACCTGAAGTGCCATTATTTTCACTATTAATATAACTGTGCTAAATAAGGCAGTCCCGGACTGGCCATCGCGAGCAGCCGGGAAAAGTGAAATCCCGGTGGCCTGGCTGATTTGGCACATTCCAGCTTGTTTGTAATTATTGTTCGTTATTACTTTATTTTATTAATATACCTTATACCCTTGGTCAGGGGGTGCATTTTACTTGGTACATTAGTACAACCACGAGATCCCAGTTCATTTTCAGTGGAGGGCAGCAGATGGAGGGCAGCTCGAGCAGCAGCGCTTGCCAAGATCCTTCACGAGACAGTTTAGCACAAAAGATAAAAAAGACCACAAAGCGAAAATATACAAAAAATATGCATCATTTAAAAAAAAAAAAATGGTTAGGTTTATAGCTCTCGTTTGTAGTAGTTACAATACAGCGCTGCAAGTCAAGAGCACTATATGATTTATTTCGGTCCATTAACGAATGTTGAATTCCCAGATTATTTGGGTACACCACCAGGCTAAATAAAGTAATAACGAATAAGTCAGTACATAAATACAAACAAGATGGGCAATGTGCCAAATCAGTAGCCAGGTACTTGTATTTATTTACTGAAATTAATAATTGAAAATAAATAAATAAATAAATCACAATGCTCTTGACTAAGTTAATAACTGTGCTAGATTTAAAGTACACATGAAATCAAAATTTACCTTATTTATTTTGTTAGCTCAAATTGCTGGTTTTGTGGTGAACAATTCGTCCGTGCAAGTAAATCCACACAAAAAATTGTTTGGCTTCGTAATATTTAATCAAAATCTGAAAATGCTCCTCCCCTCTGCAACGGTGCCCCTTCTCTGATGACGTCAGTTTGACGGCTTGGGTTGAAAACGCTTAAACCACTCCCCTCCGACCGCTAGTCTGCTATGAGCGAGAGATGGAGAGGAGGAGCGCTAAAATAAAACCCGATATTCGATATTCCGTTTCACTTGGAAATACGTCACAACACTGGAGAAAAGTCGTTTTCAACTTCCGGTTCACGGGGACTTTAAGGGCGTTTCAAGCGAACCAGAAGCGTGAAGTGCGGAAGCTCAAGATGATTGCCGTGGTAACAATGCCCGCTAGAGAAAACATCTGCATCTTTTAGGCCTACTGTACAAATATTGTATTGCAAACAAGAGCTAAAAACCTAACAGAATTAAAAAAAAAAAAAAAAAAACATTTATGCTTAATTTTTAGTATATTTTCACTTAGTAGGCCTAGTCTTTTTATTTTTCATGTTTGATTGACGTGAAGGATCTTGGCAAGCGCTGCTTCTCGCGAGTTTTTTTTTTTATTTTTTTTTTTATTTTATTAAAAACTACTCAGCGCGCATGCAGTGTGTAAGTAAAACAATCGCTTAAATGAAATGATAGTAGCCTAGTCCGTGGCCACACCCCCCTTGCTAATGGTACAGCCCACATCGCAAATTAAAAGACAAAAAAAAAATGGAAAAATAGAAAATAGGTTAGATTTCCTTCATTCAAAAGATTGTTTCTAAAGTCATAATTTAGCAAAAGTATTAATGAAGTACATGAAAAAAATAAATAAAAATGAAAGTCTGGTTTCAATTTTTAATTTCTGCATTTGCATTTGTATGGTCTAAAAAATGAATTGTGAAGCGTTACACGGACCGTGAAATACCGTTTTAGCATTTGGTCCAAATAAATATTTCCCAACTAAACTGCCGCAGTCCAGTGCTCGTCTTCTCATTAAAGGTGGACTCAGTAGAATTTCAAATCCACTGTTTGGAAGTTAGTCAGCCGACACCAACAACAAACGTCTAACCAATCAGCATCAGGGGGTGTATGATGGTCGAGGAGAGAGAGCGAGCAAGAGGGAGATTTCAAAAATAAGGAGAAAAAAAACTGCAGAGCGAGAGATGATGAGACACAAAGCTCAAAAGAATATCTCTGGAATGAAGGTTTATGTCTGGGCAAGTGCTTTAGGACCGCGTTTATATTAGAAAAGCTTTCCAGCGCTGGAGAGAGCTAAGAGGGAAGGCCTGAAACTGCTTTGATCCCACTTCTCATGTGAGTAACACTGGGTTTGATTGTCTGGAGCTGCTGTGCTGTTTGCGACTAACAACGAACACTTTGTATTTACGTGTGTGTACTGTACCTTCATTTTTTGTTCTTCCTGGTCGTTCGTTCATCAACTGCGCTTTATTTTCATTAAGCATTATTTTGTTGCGCATCAGCTGTGATAAACAGACATCCACTCGCATTGCGTGTGTGTAACAGTGGCCAGATAGTGAATTAAATTATAACTTGTCAAGTGAATAAAATGAAATCTGCCTGATCCACAGTGTTTTGTTTCACTTCTGTTAGCACACAAAAATGAGTGCTGAAGAAATATCACGTGACACTCAAAAAGAAGAATCATTAATGAGGAACGAATCATTTCAGAACCACCAAAACAGCTTGACTGAGTTCTGCTGTCCTGTAAATGCTCTCATTTATACCTTTTAATAAACAGGATATTTATATGGATGTTTTATGGATTGGAGCTCTTGATTATGAGCTGTGTGTGTTTTCCAGAAAATGATTTAATATGCTGTGTGTGCCTCAGAGCCTCAATCTGTGTCTATAGTTGATTGAAGATCTCAATAAAATGTTTGTTTCAATTATACTGAACAGCCGTATTGTGTCATTTTATGTCACAAGCTGGTCTGATGGTGAACACTAATGAAGTTATCATTATGGTTATCTTTGTAGTTATTATTCTTGGTTTGAACAGGCCTTTAGTCTGTGACAAAATACATTTCTGTTTGTTTTCTAGATGTGACAGATGCAGTGAAGACTATCAGTGATGGTGGGAGATTCTGTTACTTTAAATACTGAAGTACAGAAATACTTGTTGATACTGTGGAGGTTTGGAAACACAAGAATAGCTGAGTTTAACAGGCTTACGCAAACCAACTCGACATATGACGGTCCTGATGAGAGATGGAGCTGGATCAGACGGATCTCTGACTATCACAAACACCAGAACCACAGACTCTGGACTTTATCAACTTACAATTGTCAGCGAAGAGACCAAATACAAGAGTTTCAATGTTACTGTCAATGGTGAGTAAACAGTTATGGTGTAATTTTACACTAACCTTCATTTGAATTATACAGGCTATTTGTCATTGTGATATTTTAAAATGTGTCTTTTATTCTTTTCAATATTCCTTCCTTACATCCACATTTTATGATATTGGTTACTTTAATTACATCGAAATAATTTTTTGTAAATAAAGATCAGAAGTGTGTCATTACCAGAATCTTCTTCAACACTGGAAAGATCATCAAGCTCAAATTGTGTGACATCCAGCTTTGCGGTGAACAATTCAACTGGTTTCACATGATACACTTGCGAGTAGAAGTGAAACTTGCTGTGGTCTCAGTTGTTTACATCTTTACAGAAGATGTCAAATATGTATAGTGCTATGAGCTGAGACAGGGCTGGCGTCTGTGGGTGTTGCTGTGGCCCCCCTTCCCTCCCTCCCCAATGAACGTGAACGGATTCGAAAGGGAAAGCAAAGGGCTCAAAAGTGATTACAAATGTGGGAAATGCACCCCCATCCGCACTTAATGTGATTTCGGCATTCAATGGCTCCCCCTAAAAATGTAAAATGTCCCCTGATTTACGATTTTTGCTTCCCTGTCAGATTTTGCTACCTGCCATTAAAGAATTAGTTCATTTTAAAATGAAAATTACCCCATGATTTACTCACCCCCAAGCCATCCTAGGTGTATATGACTTTCTTCTTTCTGATGAACACAATCTGAGATATATTAATAATCACCCTGTAATTCCAAGCTTTATAATGGCAGTGCACGGAAACCACCTGTTTGAAGCTCAAAAAACCCATCCATCCATCATAAACGTACTCCACACGGCTTTGGGGGGTTAATAAAGGCCTTCTGAAGTGAAGCGATGCGTTTGTGTAAGAAAAATATCCATATTTAACAGTTAATAAAGTAAAATATCTAGCTTCCGGCCAAATGTCCATACGGATTCGTCTTAAAGGAACACTCCACTTTTTTTGAAAATAGGCTCATTTTCCAACTCCCCTAGAGTTAAACAGTTGAGTTTTACCGTTTTCGAATCCATTCAGCCGATCTCTGGGTCTGGCGGTACCACTTTTAGCATAGCTTAGCATAGTTCATTGAATCTGATTAGACCGTTAGCATCTCGCTCAAAAATGACCAAAGAGTTTCGATATTTTTCCTATTTAAAACTTGACTGTTCTGTAGTTACATTGTGTACTAATACTGACGGAAAATGAAAAGTTGCGATTTTCTAGGCCGATATGACTAGGAACTATACTGTCATTCTGGCGTAATATCATTGCGTCTGCTGCACCCATGGTACGACAGCAAAGTTCCTTGATTATTGGACCAATCAGATGTTTCTCTTTCTCTAAATTAAAGGTCACTATATAGTAAAAAAAAAATATTTAACTACAAAAATGTCTGGCTTTAATGATAATTACTTTAATTATTTTATGTGATTTATATAATTATATTATATGTCGACTCATTATTGGCCGGCGTCACATGCCTTGTGCAGATCACGTGATCAGCTTTGGCCAATACTGAGCCAGCATTTGGACGTAAACCTGGAAGCGCTGGATGTAAACAACACACGAGAGTGACACAGAAGAGAAGATACTGTTGAATAAAGTGGTTATTTTTTTTGTTTTTGCGCATAAAAAGTATTCTCGTCTCTTCTTAACATTAAGGTTGAACCACTGCGGTCACATGACAATGTCTTTAGTACCTTTCTGGACCTTGAATGTTGATTATATTGCTGTCTATGGACGAGTCATAAACCTCTTAAAAAAAGTGATGACCCATTTGCCATGATTAATGTTTAGTTTATTAAAATTTGTTTTTGTAAATTTTTTTAGTAGGGAAAGAATTTGCCAAGTCTTCATTTAAAGAGTTTATAATTAATGTATTGATTCATTTTATTTAATTTCTCTATGTGCATTTCTACACTTTTTTTAAATTAAGTTTCATTCCCTCTTTTATTTTTTAACCTTATCTTTAAAAAGAAAAAAAAAAAAATCCCTGTCTGTAAGATGAATCTTATCAGCCTGACTTTTCTTTCTCTGTTTCTCCCTGTTTTCTCTCTCCTGGTCTTTAAGGGTGAGAGAGGAGAATAGTTGTTCTTGTTTCATCACGCATCTGTTGTAATGTAAACTCTATACATGTGTGTGTGTGTGTGTTTCTTGGAAAGCAGCCTAGATAGGGTCCCTGAGTCTTTGAGAGAGGGCCATAAGGCTGCTCCGTGAAGAAGGCTGCCTTCAGCCAGAAGTTGACCATATTTAGACTTGTTTTTCTATGTGTACCACATTCTTATATCATGATCTGATATGATGTATATTCTCATTGGACAGTTGCTACACCACCCCTGAAACATGTATAAAAGCCAAGTACAGAAGTAAAAGTTGAGAAGGTTTTGTGAACGGATTGGCTTCATGTTTATGACTCTTTTCCCATAGGCCTGTGTCATTCAATGAGTGAAAAGGACAAACTGAGAATGAGGCACAGGAAAATAAACAGAGATTAAAATAATCTAACTTAACTTTATTTTTACCTTGACTGACTCTGAGTCTGAGAGTGAAAAGGGTCGATGCAAACAACAGCAGTAATGCTTTACTAAAGTTTCCAGTCCAGTGTGAAGAAGAAGAAGAAGAAGATTAAGAAGCAGAAGAAGAAGAGGAATCTCCCGCCGCCATCCCGGATTTTGGAAGCATAAACTCTCTCTCTTCTTCAGCAGTATTTCAGTCATCATGTAACTTCATCAGTCAGTCACTGTTAAACTTCTCCGTTTGTCTTCAGCAGGTTTTGTTTATAAATGTCGTCAGTCGGATGGGTGTGGGTCAGTATTAATAGACAGAGAAATCAGATTTAGTTGGAATCTACAACAATATGAAGAACCTTTCAAAAATCTCCCTGTTTTTATTTATAGTCTGTGGTAAGTGTGTGATTTCTGTTGACTTTCACTTTGAGCACTTAGCATTAGCTGTACTTCATTACTTCATCGTTCTCCACTTTTGCAATTACTCTTTTGTTTACTTAAAGTTTTTTAAAGACATAGACGCTTTTTAAGCACATGTAACAGTACATTCAGTAAAACACATTCATTCAAACCAGTGAAAATCTCTCAGTTGTTCACTCATTCTGTAACTGCTGTATAGAGCATGTCAGTTTAGTGCACTATATCAGCAAGAGTCAACCAAAAACTGCTTTGTTGCTGGTAAATATGTTCATAAATAGAAAAAAAATGCAAGCCATCCTTAAATAAGTATTTCAGAGCTTAAATGTTTTAGAAAACAAAATAAAAACACTGAACCATGTTTGTTTATGTCAAAATATCTATAATGTTTTTGTCTGTTAGCTCTTTTGTCTTGATTCTTGATGTGAGTTTAATCTCTGATTGACTGTTTGTGTTTGTTCTGCAGTGTTTGGAGCTGATGGAGATGAAGTGAAGAGAGTGAAGGAGGGAGATTCTCTCACTCTAGACATTGATTTTAGAGGGCGATTTAATCTAATAATGTGGAAGTTTGGATTTGGATATCAAGTCTCAGTCATTGCTGAAACTGATGGAAATGAGATCTCATATTACTCTGAGAAATTCAGAGACAGACTGAAGCTGAATCATCAGACTGGATCCCTGACCGTCAACAACATGAGAGACTTAGACTCTGGACATTATGAAGTACGGATCGAACACAACAGTAGGATCTCGTATAAGAAATTCATTGTTACTGTCTATGGTGAGAATGCTTTTTTTTATTAGAGAAATGTAGATAATTTCATATTTGTTTTGTTTTAGGAATTAAACCAGATTCAATGTTCAACAAGCAAATATCCATTATTTATGGAGCCTTTCCTCATTTTTCAGAAGTAGTTTGGTAAACTTCTATAGTGGTGAATGGATCATATATTGCGTTCCCATTTGCTCCAATAGCAAAAGAACAAAATCTTGACCTTCTGTGAAAGTTTTGATGACTTTCCAAAGAGGAAAAACACATTGAGAGCTTGATTATAAAGACTTTCTGTCACTCCATTAGAAACACTCACAGCAGCGTTACCCAGTTTCATGCCAAGATTAGAAAACAAAGTGTTATAAATGTACATTAAATGTTTATAAAAATGAAAACAAGGTAGATTCGATTTACATGTCATCAAAGTCGGTTAAAAGTTTTAGAGAATTGTAGTTTCTCAATATCACAGTCATGCTGTTGTTCTATATATAATCACAGCTGTGATTGGGCCACAGATGATCACATGACTGATATTCAAAACAACTGAATGATGGCGAGTCTGATTTCGATTTTTTTTTTACCACAGTACTGAAAAAATAAACAGTGATTGACTTACATTTGTGTAACAAATTAGTTCAAAAGAAATATGAATAATTAATCATAAATATTTGTATCAGTTAATAGAATTAACTTATGTAGTATAAGTTAATTCTATTGTAGTAAATTCTAATTCTAATGTAGTAAAATAAAAAAAAAATTATGTCTCACTTAATTCTATTAAATATTACTTTTGTGCAATTCAGAGTAAAATGTTATTGAGTGGAATGTGGGGGCCTGAGATCCTGACTTTGCTTGGGGGCCCCAAAATGATAAACCTGTTGATATTTCTGTGCAATTTTGAGACTTTGGTCTATTATTGCTTCCTGTCTTCTTTTACTCTAATGGAAAGAAAACTTCCAAAATACACATATAGATGGTGTTTGTTATAAGCCTACTACCCTCCGTTTCTTTGCACCTGTAGATTTCTTTTAAATGAACCAAAACAAGCTAATCTGCATATTTAAACACATCAAGCCTCAGCACTTAGATTAAGCCAGGATGAGGCCTTAGTTCAACTGCGACATTTAAGTAGCTTTTATAAACTTACCCTGGAAAAAAACATTTGAAGAAAAAACAGTGGCACAGATGTATTTGAAGATGTGTCAGTACAAGTTGCTTTCAGTTGAAACACCTCAAACATGCATTTTAGTCCAGCTTAAGCCTTGTCTGTGAAACCAGGGGCAAGATTATATTCCCCTTAAATGTTATAAGTAGGCTACGTAATATGTATTATAACAAATGGCTGCAGAGGGCGCCAAAAGCCTGGTGATTGTTGTTGTTACAAACAGCTTTTAATTAAAAATGTAATATTAATTAAAAAAAGATGGCAGTGTTCCTCCTTGCACAAAGGAGCAGACACCGGTCCTGCTGATGGGTTAAGGACCTTCTATTGGCCTTGTCCAGCTCTCCTAGAGGAACTGCCTGTCTCCTGGAATCTCCTCCATGCTCTTGAGACTTTGCTGGGAGACACGGCAAACCTTCTGGCAGTGGCACGTATTGATGTGCCATCCTGGAGGAGTTGGACTGCCTGTGCAACCTCTGTAGGGTCCAGGTATCGCCTCATGCTCCCAGCAGTGACACTGACCCTAGCCAAATGCAAAACTAGTGAAAAACATTCAGGAAAGATGAGTAGGGGAAAAAATGTCAGTGGCCTCCACCTGTAAAACCATTCCTGTTTTGGGGGTTGTCTCATTGTTGCCCATCTAGTGCACCTGTTGTTAATTTCATTAACATTAAAGCAGCTGAAACTGATTAACAACCCCCTCTGCTACTGAACTGACCAGATCAATAACACCAATTTACACTAAACTTAATTTTAATGGTTAAAAATGAAGTTCATATTAGTGCACATAAAGTTAGTGCAGTAGTTTTGACTTTGACTGGACTGTATGGGTCATTCTACAGAATTGGTTCAAAGTCAGAGTTGGAAACATCTTGAAAAAAATGTCTTTTTCCACAAATTTTATATGTATGCAAATCGTATAATATCCAAGGTACACATTTCTACTAATTGTGCATTTAATTCTCATATTGGATTTTTTAAAAAAGTTTTGGAATATTTTTCCTCTCCCCAAATTTGTCACTACCGAAACACAATAATAAATAAATTAATAAGAAAGTGTAATTTATGAGATTTGTTGTATTTTGAATCCAATCTTTCTTTGTAAAAGGCATAAAGTTTATCGTACTGATTTTGAAGGATTCATTAGTTTGAATATACATTGAACCAAACACTATAATAACATCTTAGTTGATCATTCAATATACTTTATTTTTGACAAAACATCCCATGTTTCAGTCGTGACTGCACAGTTTTCGGTAGTGACAGTAATGTGTTGGTAGTGACCCTAAACACTAATGATTTGCATAATAAAACATACTAAAATAACTGTACTAAAATTTTGTTTAATTCCTCCAAATAAATGATTGTGTTCCCTTTTGTCACTACCAAAACAATGATGTCTCTACTTAAACAGTCACGACCGAAACATGTGGTGAAGTTTCAGCAGTGACAATTTTAGATCGTTTTAAGCCTAGCTCAAAGATGCTAATCAGCACATGGTTAGCTAGCGCAGTTCTGAACAGTTGTATATGCATAAAAACTAAATTTTATGAAATAACACCCCCAAAAAAAGTTTGCTTAATTGCAGAAAAAAAGTTCCATACAGATTTTCAGACTTTTGAACACATTTAACTCAAAATGACGGTCCCTATCTACTATGAAAGAGAGGCTATGAGAATGGCCCATATATGGCCTCCACATCACTATGATTGTCTCTGTATTTTCCTTTCAGGTTCCACAGGAAAAAATGCACATGAATCGGAGACATTAGAGACTGTTGGTTAAAGAAGATCCAGATAGAGCAAGAGTTTAGCATGTTAAGGCACGCCCACATGAGAGTGAGTAAATGACAAGAGAACTTGAGAATCATTTATCAGAATGTATATAAGAGACAGTTCAGAATCATCTTTGACCATCAAGTGCCACATCAACGTCAATGTATGTTACACTTATTATATAAACAATTAACCAGCTACTCATCTAAGTTAAGATTCTTTCAGTATTATGACATTTTTAGTACTTTTTAAATAGTTTTTTTGTTTCTGCTATAGACCTTTTCCTGAGTAAACGATGAGTGTCTGATTGGATGCTCTCCTGTTCCGGTCTCCATAGGAACCCATTCATCTGTTTTCAGTGTAGCTTCATGTCATCTATACACTCATTAAACTTTGATGGGTGAAACACTGACACAAGATGTCATTGCAACACTGTAAAGTGACGGCGCTATGGAGCCATGTGCTTTTAAACTATTTTAATTGGTTTACATCATCAGCTCGGAAAATATGCTAATTTGACTAGAAACACCGGAGACCGGAAATATAAAGCATCCTTCTAGTTACAATTCAGATGTGACTTCCACGTTCAGGAAAAGGTCTATATTAAATAATTACTTAAATGTGTGCTTAAATATGTTATTCAAACAAATGTCCTGACAAGTTCCCCGGTTCATGAATCTGGAGGACGTTTTTTTTTTTTTGGAGTTTGCCACGGATGCATCAGTCCAAAGATATTCAGGATTGGTCAACTGGAGTTACTACATTTGAGTTTAAATGTGATTGTGTTTGTCTGTGTGTGTGAGTCTTGTGATGGACTGGCTATCCATCCAGGGTGTTTCTCTGCCTTCGGCCCAAGGGGACAGACTCCAGCATCCCTACAAAACTACAGAGGACAAGCCGTTTGGAGAATGGATGAATCTAAATGTAAAGTGCCTTTATATTCACACTGAAGCACTTGACTGATAAACTCGGCCTTACCGCACTTCTACCAAAAATGCATTTTTTTTTTTTTTTGCACATTTGTTCAACACTAGTATTAAAGAACCATTGAATTATTCACTTGATTGCATTATCCCCTCTAGAAGTCGTTTGTTCATAAACATATTGATCTATGACTATGATCTTTCTGATTGATATTAATGTCTTCTAGTGGACAAACAGATTTAATTGTTCACTGCTACAGCTGTTCCTTTGTTTGCTTTAAACATAAATAAGCTTTTGTGTGTGAATATTTTTCATCAAGTCATGTGAAATTTGTTCATACTGTATTATCTATGCAATATCAAATTTCAAAAACATAATTTTTTGTGTTGTATAAACAGACCCTTATTCATGGTAAATGCAAATTAAAAGAATCGTTCACCCAAAAATGAAAATTTTGTCATCATTACTGTTCTAAACTTGTATGAGTTTCTTTCTTCTGTTGAACACAAAAGGAGATATTATGAAAAATGTTGGTAACCAAAAAGTTTCTCGTCTACATTGACTCCCACAGTAATGATTTTTTTTTCACACTATGGAAGTCAATGGTGCCCAACATCTGTTAATTTATCAACATTCTTCAAAATATCTTTTTTTGTGTTCAATAGAAGAAAGAAACGTCACACGCTGTATGGTAGAAAAAATGAGAAACGTAGTTTCATAGTTTGAGAAATACTGCTGTGGTTCACACATCTTATGATATTTCTGATTCTCGCTGCCCACTAAAATTACATAAAATCAAAACTCTTAGAGTCTAATAGAGTAGCAGGTATGAAGTCTAACAGTAATAAAATATAGCTGTGAGCAGCAATTTATTGGGGTTCAAGCACTTTAAGGCCTTTAAGCTCATGCATTAAAAGGTTTTATATTTTATTTAGCAAGCATTTAACCACTTAAATCATAGCTGGAAAAGACCATGTACAGCCAGTTTACTAAGGAAAAATGTTTTTTAAAGGTTTTTTGACTGCTTCTTTAGAATCAGGTGAAGCATGTGCACACCCAATTTCAAGAAGTTCTATGCAAATCAGGCATTTCATGGGATTTGCCATAGAAATACATAATTTTTACACCTTTTTAACAGTTATTACCCCACCTATGGGCCGATCTCCATAAAAGTATGCATGGTTCTTAAGAATCATGTGCCGCATGTGTTCACATAATGATGTGAAGTTCTGAGTTTTCGTTTAGGAACCATGGGCTTTTGGGTAGACTTGGTCATGCCTGTTTTTTTAAATGACCCTGCTATAGCTATCCAAAGGCCAAAGTTCAACATTTTTTGATAACTATTGACCTAGAGAGCCAAAAACCTAGGACTGGTTCGCCAAAGTTGTTTTTTGAAATAATCTCTAATATTTAACAAACAATTCGATGGACAGTGTCGGTCCTAGAGGCAAAGTTGCTCAGAATGAGGAGTTCTACCTTGTGGTATGAATGTCATGGGCGTGCACGTGAAGAACGCAAAGACGCCCCCTGGTGGCCGATTTCTTTAGAATTTCTCACAGGCCTCTAGGGCCATGAGTCAAACAGGCCCAGCGAGTTTTGTTCAGATCGGCCTCTGTTAACCTTGTCTGATAGCTGCTCAAACTTCATTGGTCGATGGCGAAGTCTAGAGAGACACTTGGCCCGGGACCCCCTACGAGCCTTTGAGTACAGCACAGCGATTCGTAAGTTGGTGGAGACGGGAGCGGTCAAGAAGATTAACCAAATGAGGTCTCAGCCACGGATGAGTCGTGGTACACACCACACCACTTAGTGAGCCATAACGGGAAGAGTTGTTTGGTCTTCAACTGCTCCTTTCAATACCAAGGTCGAAGCCTTAATGATACCCTCCTTCCTGGACCAACATTGGGAGCCTCTCTGCTGGGAGATCTACTGCGCTTCAGGGAATATGCGGTGGCAGTCAGTGGCGACATCCGAGGAATGTTCCACCAAGTCCAGCTCTTACCAGAAGACCGGCCACCCCTCAGATTCATATGGAGGGACATATAGCATGAGAATGTCGTAGAGTGGGAGGTCCTACCATTTGGCACAGCTTGTTCACCGTGTTGTGCCACCTTCATCAGGAAGGAGTCCGCGTCCATACTGTGCATGAGGTCTAGATGCACCACCTGGGTGGTAAGGCACTTATAGATGATGCCCCATCTCTTCTCTGAGCGTCGTCCTATCTTGACTTGAAACGGTCCGAAGCAGTCGACACCCGTAGAGTACAATGGCAGCTTGGTCTAACCATTCTGCGCGTCTGAGTCTCCCTCCAACTCGTATGATTCCCTCGTCCGGATCCAGCTCCGGGGATGGGGTGAGGAGACGACTACTTCGGAGTACCGCTTTCCCTGCCTTAAGGCGAATCAACTCCTCTGGGAAGCACTCAACCTGAACTCTCCAGAAGATGGTCATCTCTGCAAGCCGAAAGTCTGCTGCTGTCAAGGGGTCATCTCGTTATGCCGCCCCGTGCACCTCCTGCGCTATGGCCTCGACCATCTCCTCTGGCATCTTCCTGATGAATTGTGCGGAGAGCGAGATCTTCAGGCTTCTTATGCAGGCCCAGTTTGTCAACTGCCTCAGGGAGGAGCATTGTGCGCTCTGATCCATCGTCCAGAATTGCGTAAGTGTCTAGTGTCCTGTCTTTATTGTGCAGGTGAACTCTGACGACTTTCAGCAAGACATGAGAATGGGCTGATGGCCTGTCTTAAGTAGAGAACTTCCGTACTGGTGCTCACCAGACAACTTTCAACTTTCGGCTGCTCAGCCTTAGGGCGTGCTTTGGCGTCGTGTAGGACTCTCAGAAGTTTCCCTTGACACACGTTGCATAGCCTCTTAAGGTCACATTGTGCTGCTTGATGTGCTCTCCCGCATCTCCAACATCTCTTTTTAACTCTGATCCACTCTATGACCTCCTCTCTGGTGAGTTTCTGAATCACGGGACACTTATTTAGGAAGTGCTCGGTGCCCTCACAATAAGGACAGTAGGGTTTTGCTTTGCCCTTCCATCTCGGCACAGATGAGCTCTGACCCTCTTGTTTGGTTCCTTGGTTCGATGTATAGCTCTCGGCTCCATGTAGCACTGTAGCTGCTGGCTTGCTGTGTCACTTCTGGTACCCCAACCGATCTGTCAGAGGATTCAGTGGTGCTGGTGATGAACCCACAGTTCCCCCGGGCGCTCTGGCCAGTTGGTAAGGTGATCAGAGTGCATCAAAGTGCAGATGGTCATGTGAGATCTGCAGATGTTCAAGTCAAGGACAAAGTTTACACCCGGCCAGTTGCCCGACTTATCACTCTTTCAATGATTCCAGACTCAGAGGAGGATGAAGAATGCCCTCCGGTGTCTACAGACTGAGGAGTGAGCCTTTTACAAGTGCAAATTGCACACAATTTGGGGGTGGCTGTGCAAAAGGCGATTGAGATGATTAGGAGCGCTGTAGCACTAAATATTATGCGGGGACTTTTATAATGAAAGTACGATGCGCACATGAGCTCACAAGCAAAACAATTCAGCACGGAGCAAACTGCATATTGCATCAGCCGCTGCACATATCAGTCGCATATCACAGGCACTGGAAAAGACTAATAACATTGGTTACCAGCCTCAGATCGAGTGTATATTGTGCTGCTGTGCGTCTAATAAGAGTGAGTACAGGAATATTACTTTATTTGCTGATCTATACTTGTTGTTCTGTTATGACACAGTTATTGGCAGTGTAATGTTACTGTCACAGACACGCCAGGCTCCAACATCCACCAATCACAGCGCACACCTTCCCCAGAGTACTAATCACCACCACCTGCACCTCATCATCTCACTCATCTCCAGCACTACTTAAGACACTCACACACACAGTCACATTGTCCACTCATCCACCACCGTCAGCACCCACCTTCACTTCCGCTAACACCGCCACCTCTTCTTCACCGTCTGTGTACGTCAGTCCCATGGCCAAACCAGCGTCCTACTCTGGTGCAATGGATTCCTCCTGCAATGTTCCCTGACCCTGGAGATGCAACCGCACCTGTTCCCCAACGACTACACCAAGGTAGAGTTTGTGATCTCACAATTATCAGGCAAGGCGCTGCAATGGGCCGATTCCATTTGGTCACAAAATAACCCTGTGCTTCAGTCATACTCCAGCTTCGTCGAGCACTTCAGAGAAGTTTTCGGAAAACGCTCATGGGACGCATCTATTGGTGAGAAACTTTACAATTTGAAGCAAGGAGACATGTCTGTTAATGATTATGCCATTCAATTCAGAACTCTCACTGCCAGAAGCAGATGGAATGAACAAGCGCTCCTGACGACATATCGCCAGGGTTTGGATCCTCTAGTGCGGTTGCATCTCGCTGCATACGAGGATACCATCGGCCTAGAACGTTTCATCCAACTCTCCATCCGTTTTGCCACTCGTATGCAGTCGTGTCTCGATGAGCACCAGGGTCAGCAACAGCTCAACACCTCCCTCTGCCGACCAGAATCCGTCAGTGCTCCAGAACCAGCCAACGAACCCATGCAAGTGGAATCTACTCGTCTGACAACCGCTGAACAGCAGAGAAGGCAGACCCAGAAATTATGCCTCTATTGTGGTTCTCCTGGGCATGTAATCTCCGCATGCCCAACACATCCTCCTCGTCCCATGGTGAGTGCCATCATCCCAAATGTCAATACTATGAAACCACTCACCACTACTGTACAACTTACTGCTGCTGATATCTCCATTCCAGTTACCGCTCTCCTCGACTCTGGGTCAGCAGGAAACTTCATCTCCACCTCGGCATCAAGACCAAGAGTACGCCGACAACCTACCAGATCCACTCGATAACTGGCAAACCTGTGAACAGAAGACATGTGAGCCGGAGCATTGGTCCACTACAGATTCAAGTTGGCATTCTTCATGTGGAAAACATCCATCTGCTGGTTCTGGAGGGTTCCACCGCTGACGTGATATTAGGGCGCCCGTGGTTGGAGCAGCACAACCCCATCCTCTCATGGAAGACTGGAGAAGTCCTGAAGTGGGGCGACACCTGTTTTCCATCCTGTTTCTCTGCACTTTTAGTTCCACGACCTCCAAGCTCCAATCCTCTCCCTGTCTGTACCACCTCCATTGAAAGTCCCATCGAGAAATGGTCTGTGGATATTCCCTTGTGTTACGCCCCCTTCAGCGACGTATTCTGCCCCAAGAGAGCTTCCAAGCTGCCTCCACACCGGCCATGGGATTGCGCTATAGATCTGCTTCTGGGTGAGTCAGTGCCTAGGGGAAGGATATACCCCCTATCCATCCCGGAGGAGAAGGCCATGGTGGAGTACATCGAGGAGGCTCTGGCTCAAGGTTACATACGTCCATCTACTTCCCCTGCTGCTTCCAGCTTCTTCTTCGTGGCCAAAAAGGACGGAGGCTTGCGGCCTTGTATAGACTACCGAGCACTCAACTCCATAACTGTTAAGTTCCGATATCCCCTTCCTCTCATCCCAGCGGCCCTGGAACATCTCTGCGGTGCCACTGTGTTCACCAAGTTGGACCTCCGCAGCGCATATAACCTCATCCGGATACGCGAGGGGGACGAGTGGAAGACCGCCTTCGTCACGCCCACCGGCCACTATGAATATCTGGTAATGCCGTATGGCCTGGTCAACGCCCACTCCGTATTCCAGGATTTTATCCATGAGGTGCTCCGGGAGTTCCTCCACAAGTTCGTTCTGGTAAACATCGATGATATCCTGATATACTCCCGGAGCATGGCCGAACATCGCCACCACATTGCAGAGGTCCTGAAACGCCTGAGAGAATACCAGCTCTTCCTCAAAGCCGAGAAATGTTCCTTCCATCAGTCCTCAGTGCAGTTCCTTGGGTATCACATCGACCACAGTGGCATCCGGATGGTCGAGGGGAAGGTGGAAGCCATTAAGAACTGGCCCACTCCAACTACGGTAAAGGAACTCCAACGATTTCTCGGATTCGCCAACTTTTACAGAAGATTCATTCAGAACTACAGCTCCATCACCAACCCACTCACAAGTCTCCTACACAACAAGCCCAAGTCTCTGTCCGTTGGGTGGGTGGAGGGACAAAGACCTGGGAAAAATGTTTTATGTTCAGATTCCACTGCAGCACTAATGGCAATAAAGGGTAGGAGGAGTGAGGCCAGACCAGATTTAATATTAGAAATTCTTGTTGCATTAAATCGGGTGATAAAAATGGGAAACACAGTGGGTTTTATGTGGGTTCCAGCACATGTAGGGATTCAGGGGACTGAAGAGGCTGATGAGATGGCAAAAAAAGCTACACACAAGAGTGAAGTTGATTTGAATGTAATGTATGGAAGAGTTGAGTGCAAGAGTATTATACAGCAAAAAATATCACAGCTATGGCAGAAAGAATGGGAAGAAGGGAATAAGGGCGGGCATTATTTTTCAATTCAGCCTACATTAATGCACACATCATTCACAAGATTAGAGAGGAGGGATAGTGTGGTATTCACAAGATTAAGACTGGGGCATTGTGCACTGAATTATGGGCTGGCAATGGTTGGCAAGCATCCAGATGGCAGATGTTTGTGTGGAGAGTTGAAATCTGTGAAGCATGTAGTAATGGAGTGTGTAATTCATCGTGATGCAAGAATCCGCATGTTTTCTGATCTGTTGGAGTCTGGAGTCTCACCTGTATCTTTGAAATCAATTCGTGAAAATAAGGATTATGACACAACAACAAAGATTGTTATAAACTTTTTACTTCACACTGGACTTTATTTGAGGATTTAATATATAAGATGGATTTCTCCAGATGACCTGAGGAGGGCAGCAATACGCCTTTGAAGCGTCTAAGCTGCTGCAAATTACACAAGAAGAAGAAGAAGAAGAAGAAGAAGAAGAAGCAGAACAATCAGAATTTCTCTCCGCCATTAGGATTTCTGTCTTTCAGATTTTGGAAGCATAAACTCTCTCTCTCAGTCGGATGGGTGTGGGTCAGTATTAATAGACAGAGAAATCAGATTTTGTTGGAATCTACAACAATATGAAGAACCTTTCAAAAATCTCCCTGTTTTTATTTATAGTCTGTGGTAAGTGTGTGATTTCTGTTGACTTTCAGTTTGAGCACTTAGCATTAGCTGTACTTCATTAGCATATCATGAAATTGTACAAGTTCTCCACTTTTGCGAGTGCTGGTTTGTTTACTTAAAGTTTTTTAAAGACAGAGACGCTTTTTAAGCTCATGTAACAGTACATTCAGTAAAAACACATTCATTCAAACCAGCATTTTAAAATCTGACAGACAGTCGGAGCAGTTGTTCACTTGTTCACTCCTTCTGTAACTGCTGTATAGAGCATGTCAGTTTAGTGCACTATATCAGCAAGAGTCAACCAAAAACTGCTTTGTTGCTGGTAAATATGTTCATAAATAGAAAAAAAATGCAATGTCATCCTTAAATAAGTATTTCAGAGCTTAAATGTTTTAGAAAACAAAACAAAAACACTGAACCATGTTTCTCTGTCAAAATATCTGTAATGTTTTTGTCTGTTAGCTCTTTTGTCTTGATTCTTGATGTGAGTTTAATCTCTGATTGACTGTTTGTGTTTGTTCTGCAGTGTTTGGAGCTGATGTGGAGAGAGTGTCAGTGATGGAGGGAGATTCTCTCACTCTAGACATTGATTATAGAGAGGAATTTGATGTAATAAAGTGGATGTTTGAACATTCAGGCTCAATCATTGCTGAAACTGATAGAAATGAGGCCTCATATCCTGATGATGAGAGATTCAGAGGCAGACTGAAGCTGAATGATCAGACTGGATCTCTGACCATCAACAACATGAGAATCACAGACACTGGACTTTATCATCTAGAGATCGATCAGAACTATGGGCTCTTATTGAAGACATTCAGTGTTACTGTCCATGGTGAGAATACTTTTTTTATTTGAGAAATTTAGATATTTTCATATTTGTTTTGTTTTAGGAATTAAACCAGATTCAATGTTCAACAAGCAAATATTCATTATTTATGGAGCCTTTCCTCATTTTTCAGAAGTAGTTTGGTAAATTTCTATAGTGGTAAATGGATCATATATTGCGTTCCCATTTGCTCCAATAGCAAAAGAACAAAATCAGAGAAACAGATGCTTTTACAAACCCGATTCCAAAAAAGTTGGGACACTGTACAAATTGTGAATAAAAAAGGAATGCAATGATGTGGAAGTTTCAGATTTTAATATTTTATTCAGAATACAACATAGATGACATATCAAATGTTTAAACTGAGAAAATGTACCATTTTAAGGGAAAAATAAGTTGATTTTAAATTTCATGGCATCAACACATCTCAAAAAAGTTGGGACAAGGCCATGTTTACCACTGTGTGGCATCCCCTCTTCTTTTTATAACAGTCTGCAAACGTCTGGGGACTGAGGAGACAAGTTGCTCAAGTTTAGGAATAGGAATGTTGTCCCATTCTTGTCTAATACAGGCTTCTAGTTGCTCAACTGTCTTAGGTCTTCTTTGTCGCATCTTCCTCTTTATGATGCGCCAAATGTTTTCTATGGGTGAAAGATCTGGACTGCAGGCTGGCCATTTCAGTACCTGGATCCTTCTTCTACGCAGCCATGATGTTGTAATTGATGCAGTATGTGGTCTGGCATTGTCATGTTGGAAAAGGTCTTCCCTGAAAAGAGACGACGTCTGGATGGGAGCATATGTTGTTCTAGAACTTGGATATACCTTTCAGCATTGATGGTGCCTTTCCAGATGTGTAAGCTGCCCATGCCACACGCACTCATGCAACCCCATACCATCAGAGATGCAGGCTTCTGAACTGAGCGCTGATAACAACTTGGGTTGTCCTTGTCCTCTTTAGTCCGGATGATATGGTGTCCCAGTTTTCCAAAAAGAACTTCTTGGATTGTGTTCACCGACAATGTTTTCTGGAAGTATTCCTGAGCCCATATTGTGATTTCCATTACAGTAGCATTCCTGTATGTGATGCAGTGCCGTCTAAGGGCCCGAAGATCACGGGCATCCAGTATGTTTTTCCGGCCTTGACCCTCACGCACAGAGATTGTTCCAGATTCTCCGAATCTTTGGATTATATTATGCACTGTAGATGATGATAACTTCAAACTCTTTGCAATTTTTCTCTGAGAAACTCCTTTCTGATATTGCTCCACTATTTTTCGCCGCAGCATTGGGGGAATTGGTGATCCTCTGCCCATCTTGACTTCTGAGAGACACTGCCACTCTGAGAGGCTCTTTTTATACCCAATCATGTTGCCAATTGACCTAATAAGTTGCAAATTGGTCCTCCAGCTGTTCCTTATGTGTACATTTAACTTTTCCGGCCTCTTATTGCTACCTGTCCCAACTTTTTTGGAATGTGTAGCTCTCATGAAATCCAAAATTAGCCAATATTTGGCATGACATTTCAAAATGTCTCACTTTCAACATTTGATATGTTATCTATATTCTATTGTGAATAAAATTTAAGTTTATGAGATTTGTAAATTATTGCATTCCTTTTTTATTCACAATTTGTACAAATTTGTACAATTTTTTGGAATCGGGTTTGTATATTAGTGAGTTAATCAATTCTGTTCTGTTGTTTATCATCCAAAATTAGTGATATATAGTGAAATTAAACAATAACAATCAGTTTCACTTCAGTTTAAATATTTCCTCTTTGAAAATATCTTTGTGTAAAACTGTATGTTAAATGAACTAATGTAAATATTCATCAATATTATTGTTTTCTCCAGAGCCACTTTATAGATGAAATGAATTAAATTAATAATTAATGATCTTTTCACAGTTATTGAGCCGAACTAAGAATTCAGAATTCATCACAGTAAAGCTGCTTTGAATCATTTGTATTGTATAAATCACTATAAAAATAAATTGATTTGACTTGATTAACATAAGATCATATCAGATCTCATGTTACTTTATCAAGACTGTTCTGTGTGTGAGGAAGTCAAATTGAGTTTATCAGACGAGATTATGATCAGAGTAATATCTGTACAGTAACATCAGCAGCAGTGTTTATGAGTTTAATTTCTGATTGACTGTTTGTGTTTGTTCCTCAGGAGTGTTTGATGAAGATGGAGTGAAGACAGTGTCAGTGATGGAGGGAGATTCTCTCACTCTAGACACTCGTTTAAGAGAGAAATTTAGTCATATAAAGTGGAGGTTTGGAGGTTCAGGCTCAATCATTGCTGAAATTGATAGTAATGAGATCTCATATCCCTTCAATGACACTGAGAGTTTCAGAGACAGACTGAAGCTGAATAATCAGACTGGATCTCTGACCATCAAGAACATGAGAATCACAGACACTGGACTTTATCATCTAGAGATCGACCACGACACTTGGGAGCCATATAAGGAATTAAAAATTGTCGTCTGTAGTGAGGATACTTTTTTACTTTTCAGAATAAATAGTTTTAAATGTGTTTTTGTTTTATAAATTAAACTAAATTAAACTGAGTTTTAAAGTGCAGCAAATACAGTTATAATGTGTTCATCAGTTTTACAGTGTTGTAGTTTCTCAATATCACAGTCATGCTGTTGTTCTGTATATAATCACAACTGTGATCACATGACTGATATTCAGAACAACCCATTTTGATGATTGATTTACGTTTGATTTCACACACATTATGAGCAAATATTTTTAGTTTCATGCCACCAGTAGTTATAACTCCAAAACAAGTCAAAGCAGGATCAGTCGTTCTGTAGAATAAGGAAATGTAATTGAACATAGACAGGTTTATGATAAAAGTTCCTGTGCTGTTATATGAAATAAGATCCTCGTGGCCAATCAAAGTAGTGACTTTATGATAGATATTAATTGATACTGTAAGTATTTTAAAGTAATGATTGTTTATCAGATGTCTGTGAAAACTAATGACTGTCTGTCTTTATCATTACAGGATTTTATCCAGATCCAGTTCATACTCTAGGTTCTGTAACAGCAATAGTTGTTGTCGTTCTGCTGGTGTTATCTGGTGTTATCTATTGCTGTAAGATCTGTAAACGAGGAAGGCAAAACCGTGAGTATTACAGCTGAAACAGCAAGAGAAAAATAATGAGCTAAAAAATGAAGATTGTACAAGCTGACATTTATCTTCAAAAGCAAGTGAATGTGAACAACAGGCACTCCATGTGTCGCATGCGTCATCAAATAACTCCAAAATATATGTATAAAAATATAAATAATGTAAGATATAAAGATATGAACAATTGCAAGACATAATGTCAAAATTGCATGATAAAAGCTTATAATTCTGACTTTTTTTCTTGCATTTGCGATTTTTATATCACGCAATTCTGACATTTTTCTTGCAATTCTGATTTTTTTTTTCTCGAAATTGTGAGATATAAACTTGCAATTGTAAATAACTTGCAGTTATAAGGTCAAATTCTGAAATAAGATTCCGGGTTTATAAGATGCAGTTGCGACTTTATATCACGCAATTCTGACTTTAGAACTCGCAATTGTGAGAAAAAAAGTCAACTGTGAATTTAAATTATGCAATTCTGAGAAAAAAGTCAGAATTGTGAGATAAAAAGTCACAATTACCGTTTTTATTTTTATTTTTTTAGTGGCAGAAACGGGCTTCTGTAGTTATTCCATCATGTGCAGGTTTATTACCTGTTTATTCTAGATGTGTGTGTGGCACGAGAGCTCTGTAAAAGATTGTGTGCAGACACAGTTTCTTTACAAAATGATATCGCCATCTACTGGCCTGGCAGCATAATGCACTGCGTTTTTAGTCATTTTTGTGGATCTGTGTGAACAGTGATCATTCTGACAGTATTGTCATCTGTACAAAGGAAACACTTTTCCATTTTTAGTACATCCCGATTCCAAAAAAGTTGGGACACTGTACAAATTGTGAATAAAAAAGAATGCAATAATTTATAAATCTCATAAACTTATATTTTATTCACAATAGAATATAGATAACATATCAAATGTTGAAAGTGAGACATTTTGAAATGTCATGCCAAATATTGGCTCATTTTGGATTTCATGAGAGCTACACATTCCAAAAAAGTTGGGACAGGTAGCAATAAGAGGCAGGAAAAGTTAAATGTACATATAAGGAACAGCTGGAGGACCAGTTTGCAACTTATTAGGTCAATTGGCAACATGATTGGGTATAAAAAGAGCCTCTCAGAGTGGCAGTGTCTCTCAGAAGTCAAGATGGGCAGAGGATCACCAATTCCCCCAATGCTGCGGCGAAAAATAGTGGAGCAATATCAGAAAGGAGTTTCTCAGAGAAAAATTGCAAAGAGTTTGAAGTTATCATCATCTACAGTGCATAATATCATCCAAAGACTCAGATAATCTGGAACAATCTCTGTGCGTAAGGGTCAAGGCCGGAAAACCATACTGGATGCCCGTGATCTTCGGGCCCTTAGACGGCACTGCATCACATACAGGAATGCTACTGTAATGGAAATCACAACATGGGCTCAGGAATACTTCCAGAAAACATTGTCGGTGAACACAATCCACCGTGCCATTCGCTGTTGCCGGCTAAAACTCTATAGGTCAAAAAAGAAGCCATATCTAAACATGATCCAGAAGCGCAGGCGTTTTCTCTGGGCCAAGACTCATTTAAAATGGACTGTGGCAAAGTGGAAAACTGTTCTGTGGTCAGACGAATCAAAATTTGAAGTTCTTTTTGGAAAACTGGGACGCCATGTCATCCGGACTAAAGAGGACAAGGGCGACCCAAGTTGTTATCAGCGCTCAGTTCAGAAGCCTGCATCTCTGATGGTATGGGGTTGCATGAGTGCGTGTGGCATGGGCAGCTTACACATCTGGAAAGGCACCATCAATGCTGAAAGGTATATCCAAGTTCTAGAACAACATATGCTCCCATCCAGACGTCGTCTTTTTCAGGGAAGACCTTTTCCAACATGACAATGCCAGACCACATACTGCATCAATTACAACATCATGGCTGCGTAGAAGAAGGATCCGGGTACTGAAATGGCCAGCCTGCAGTCCAGATCTTTCACCCATAGAAAACATTTGGCGCATCATAAAGAGGAAGATGCGACAAAGAAGACCTAAGACAGTCGAGCAACTAGAAGCCTGTATTAGACAAGAATGGGACAACATTCCTATTCCTAAACTTGAGCAACTTGTCTCCTCAGTCCCCAGACGTTTGCAGACTGTTATAAAAAGAAGAGGGGATGCCACACAGTGGTAAACATGGCCTTGTCCCAACTTTTTTGAGATGTGTTGATGCCATGAAATTTAAAATCAACTAATTTTTCCCTTAAAATGATACATTTTCTCAGTTTAAACATTTGATATGTCATCTATGTTGTATTCTGAATAAAATATTGAAATTTGAAACTTCCACATCATTGCATTCCTTTTTTATTCACAATTTGTACAGTGTCCCAACTTTTCTGGAATCGGGTTTGTACATCCTTGTCTTCACCTGCGCACCTTGTCACATTATCTTTTTAGTTCTTCTATGTTGTTCATCTGCAAACTCACCAATAATAATCTTTTAATTTCTCTGTTTCTGTGTGCTGCTGTGACAGGAGAATCTGTCACTGATGCTGAAAAACAAAAAACCACAGACTCTGGAGATTACAAACTACAGATCAATCCCTGCAGCGAAGGTACAGACAACTTATAGCTTATCTAGCCATCAAATGTAGCTAAAACTAACACTGTTCTCTTTATCTATGCTAATATTTTGTATGGCCTCCTTGATTTTTAAGAACAGCATCAATTCTTCTAGACTATAACTGGACTATATATGACCTCCACATCTTCTCTTTGTAATTTCTATGATTGTCTCTGTATTTTCCTTTCAGGTTCCACTGGAAAAAATGCCAATGAATTGGAGACTTCAGAGATTCCGCTGTTGAGTAAAGAAGATCCGGACAGAGTTAAGCCCACAACTTAGTGCATCATGAAAACATTTAGTTAATGGCGCTATGGAGCCATGTGCTTTTTAAACAGTTTAAATATCTTTAACGTTACATTATCAGCTTGGAAAATACACTAATTTGACTAGAAACACCAGAGACCGGATTTATTAAATATTAATTACTATTTATTAAATATAGGCAATTGGTTGATGAAACACTGATTGAAATTAAGATACAATTTCTACAAAACGCAATTCACTTTAAAGAAAGGCATAATATAAAAGTGGTCAAACTCATGTCTCCCGACATTGCGCATCCGTCATGCTATTCACTTTTCATAATCAACATAAGTGAAATTTAAAAAATAATATTAGGCTATAGCCTAATATTTAAATATACATTGAAATTAAATTGGCTACATTTTTATCCCTCTGGCCGACGAACGCGCGACGGATTTTTTCCTCATGACAGCTGAAACAACTTAAAATAGGCCTTCCGTCATTTTTGGAGATAGCCTACAGATTAGTGCAAGACTACAAATGGTCTACTTTTATTTGTGTACGCTCACAATAACAACAAAACCTTGTACTTTTGTAAAATAAAATAAATAAAAAACAGGGTGCGCTTTCAGCTGTGTCTCTGCGAGAATCTTTCTGAAACGTAGTTACGCCACTGCACTCCTCTCAGATTTTGATGTATTTCCACACATTCAGATCTCCAGATCACACCAAGTTTGTGGGAAGCTTCAAGACCAAACAGGACTTCATGGATCTGATTGAAGTGATCTATCGCGGTGAGTCACTGACGGAGACTAAAGTGAGCTTTCAGATGTTAAACAAGATTTGTGCATTTTGTTTGTTCTATTGTGTGACTATTGTGCATTAACATAATACGTAATATTAGGTTACCTAAATGTGGTAACCTAATTATAAAAAAATTAAAAAACATTGCAAATTTTTCACAAATTACCGCTACAAAATCTGTCATTTTAATCACAAAATCACAAAAAATATATTGTGAAATCCTGAATTACTGCTTAATAGATCAAAGCTGTTATGGTGATTGAACCTTTGATCTACATTAATTATTTTAACAATTATACTAAACAATAATGGAGAACCATTATTGCACTTTTATATCAGAAATTGCTGCTCAAACAAACTATGTATTTATCCTATCTTATGTGTCCTATGTGAATGTTTCAGCTTGATACACTGTAAAAAATGAATGTGATTTTAACAGAAAAAAATTGTAAATAGGTTAACAGTAAGTTCCAGTACTATATACAGGGAAAAACTGTAAAAGCTTTTACCAGACATTTTATGTAATTTTCACAGTAAAATGCTGTAAATTTTACAATTTGTAGAAGTAAAAAAAACAAATCAATGTATAATTTACAGTCAAAAACTGTAAACTGATATTCCCACAATTCCCTGTGTGACACTCCACATTTGAAAGTATTTTGTTTAAAAAATCATGTTTCTTAATAGTTTTTGTTATCAGTTATGTACATTAGGGTTTTATGTTACATCTTCTGTTGTTTAATGAATGTTTATTGCATTATGTAAGTGTTGTGGGTTACCATGATGGTGTTTTGCGTTTGCGTGAATGACTCTTTGCACCTTCTTTGTATTAGTATATACTTAAGCTCCTGGAAAAGCTATTTGTGATGAACTCTGATTCTTCATGTGGCTTTCTCTTTTACCGCCTGCATTATTATGGTGGTTGTCAGTGTATGTTAAAGGTACAAAACAGATTTTAGTAGTAGTGTGCTTTGTTGAATTTACTTGTTTACATTCAAATTTTCTTGTTTGTAAATTACAGTTTTATACTGTAAAATTGACAGTTTGTTCTGTAAATGTGTTTACAGTTTTTCTGTATTTTTTTACAAAATTATTCTGGCAACCACAGCTGCCAAAATTATTTTGTAAAAACTACAGAATATTTTTTACAGTGTATGGTAAATCAGTATTTTTCTGTTTTTATAATATTATTCCCTGATAAAAAAATACATTTCATATGATATCCTCTGAACAACTTTCTCTGTGTAATATATCATATTTGACCTTTAATGTTAATTATATACACAAAAAGACCTGTTATTCCAATTAAATATTTCTTAAAAGCATTTGTTTCTGTTTTGTTATATTTCGTTCAAAAGTGTTGACCCATTTGCCATGATTAATGTTTAGCTTATCAAAATTTGTTTTTGTACATTTTTTTTTAAGTATAGAATGTCAAAAGTATGCAAAATTCAGAACTGAAGAATTTCAATTGTCAAAACATTCAAAGTCATCATTTGAAGAGTTTTTAATTATTTAATGCATTTATTTTGTTGAATTTCTCTATGTGCATTTTTACACTTTTTTTAAATTAGTTTCATTTCCTCTTTTATTTTTTTAACCTTATCTTTAATAAAAAAAAAAAAATAAAAATAAAAAACTTGTCTTTTTCTTATCTTTATCTTTACCTTGACTGACTCTGAGTCTGAGAGTGAAAAGGGTCGATGCAAACAACAGATGGCAGTAATGCTTTACTAAAGTTTATGATCCAGTGTGAAGAAGAAAAATAATCTCCCTAAACCCTCAGGATTTCTTTCTCCTCAGTCTTTCAGGTTTTGGAAGCATAAACTCTCTCTCTCTCTCTTCTTCAGCAGTATTTCAGTCGTCATGTAAATTCATTAGTCATTCATTGCTGGTATTAAAACTTAATAAGTTTGTCGTCAGATTGGTGTGGGTCAGTATTAATAGGCAGCGAAATCAGATTTAGTTGGAATGAAGAACCATTCAAAAATCTCAGTGTTTTTATTTATAATCTGTGGTAAGTGTGTGATTTCTGTTGATTTTCAGCTTCACTTTGAGCACTTAGCATTAGTTGTACTTCATTAGCATTAGTTTTTAAAGACATAGACGCTTTTTAAGCACATGTAACAGTACAGCCTGGTCTCATTGTTAATACGTAGGTATTAATACGTAACTTTCAAAGACACAAAAGTACGTTTTTGTGCTAAAACGTACAATATTGACGTAATTATGGCACTAAAACGTAAGTATTTTTACGTTTTAGTGCCATAATTACGTCAATATTGTATCTATAAAACGATAAATGTAAGATCCCTAAACTCCATCCCGAACCTAAACCTACCCATTTTATACAGAATGTTAAAAGAATAAAACATAAAGAACAGAAATGTGTAGGAAAATGAAAATTTTAGTGAAAATATAACATTAAAACGATATTTTGAGCCACTAATCCTACACCTACCCCTAAACCTACCCATAACCATTTCTTTAAACTACCTACTGTTATAAATAAAAGAATGACAGACAAACAAGCGTAATCCCAATATTTTTTTTTGTTGTTGCAAAAATGTCAAAAGTGGTACCAAAAGTTGTTCAAATGATGATGAGTTCACAGTCCTCTCTGGCGGTAATAGTTTTTTATAGGGTACAGAGCAGAATTTAACTTATTAATCCATGAAAATGTAATAAATCCGGCTTCTCTCCGTGAAGGCGCGCACTCATTTCAAATGTCAATCCACTGAAACACGGCATGTCGCAATCTGTGACGAAGCAGGTGAGAACCAATGAGCGTTCGATATCAGTGCCGTAAACCATGTCGTAACACTTCTCGAGGGTGGCGCTACTTTCAAATTTGAATCATAACGAGCGCGAGCTTTGACTGAGACTGTCGCTGTTGCTGAGAATGAAGATGAAGATCGATGGATAAAGGGCTGAATTTGGATCTGTTCCTTACAAACATATGGATTCTAAAGATTTGGAGTACAGCGAACAAATAAAATGGATGTGATTTGTGAATTTATGTTGTGCTGCATAGGAGAAAACGCCTTCTGTGTCGCACAGCAAACAAACTAAATATTACAAAATGGTTAAACAATTACAGAAATTTTATTCATAAGGTTTCAAATTGTAGTCTTGTTTAACATTATGTAATCCTCCGAAACGAGCAGCACAAGTCACGAACAGAAATGTTATTTCATATTAAGTAGATGAGTAAACTGCTTTACATAAATTCGACTAAAAACATCGTTAAATCATTAAAGCCACGATTTTAACATGGCAATTCATATACATTCACACTTTACGTTACATGATTTACGTTTTTTTGCTGTTAATACGTAAGTATTTTTACGTTTTAGTGCTATAAATACGTCAATGTTGTACGTTTTTGTCTGTATTTTACGTAAAAATACACACGTTTTCTCATGAGATCACGTTGAACAGTACATTCAGTAAAAACACATTCATTCAAACCAGCATTTTAAAATCTGACAGACAGTCGGAGCAGTTGTTCACTCATTCTGTTTAGTGCACTATATCAGCAAGAGTCAACCAAAAACTGGCTAAATATCATATTCATAAATGAAAATATGCAAGTCATTCTAAAAAAAAGTAGGCCTATTTCAGAGCTTAAACAAGATAAAAAGACTGAACCATGTTTCTCTGTCAAAATATTTTTTATTTATTTTAATGTTTTTGCACTGGCCATGATTTCAAAAACAACACATCCACCGACCGATCGCCTCTTATTTAACACAGACCAACGAATTTCTTATCGAATTGAGTTGATTCTTTCTTATAGGTACATCCGTGGGGGTCGTGGGGACACATCAAATTACACCTATACAATAGTACGTTAAGGAAACGATTAAAAATATTCCACTGAATTAATAGTTTTGTTTTTTATTTGTTATATGTCATTTCTAAGACTTTTCAAAGTAGGGGGGAAATATTGAAAGATTGCTTACGTTGGTTAGAAGAGAGAAATTTTCCGTCACTCCCTCAGTGTTGTATTAGAAACACCCTCACAACTTTAAAGCGTTAGTTTACCCAAAAATGTCATTAATTACTCATCCTCATGTTGTTCCACACCTGTAAGATCTTCCTTCATCTTCAGAACACAAATTATGATATAGTTGATGAGTGTTTTGAAATCGGCCCATCACTAGATATTGTTGAAAAGTCGTTATTTTGGGTTTTTTTGGCGCACAAAAGTATTCTTGTCGCTTTATAAGATTAAGATAGAACCACTGAACTCACATGAACTGTTTCAAAAATGTTTTTAGTACCTTTATGGACCTTGAGAGTTTCAATGGCTTTGCTCTCAGTAGAGGCCTCACTGAGCCATCGGATTTCATCAACAATATCTTAATTTGTGTTCTGAAGATGAACGAAGGTCTTACGGGTGTAGAACGACATGAGGGTCAGTAATACATTATTTTCATTTTTGTGTGAACTAACCCTTTAACATTTGCAACATGAGCCATGGAGAAATTGTGCATCTCTTTAGTTTCATACAGATTGCATTTAAAGGAGAATATTTGTTTTAAATGTGAATTTTGTTTGAAAGTAGACATTTTAAGCTTTCTTTAGATGTATGTTTCATGTTTGTGTATTCGCTGAGTTTCAGTTCATTATTCAAACGTTTCAGAAAGATTCCCGCAGAGACAGAAAGCGCACCGTTTTATTTTTTTATTTTACGAAAGCACAATGTTATTATTGTGAGTGTACACAAATAAAAGTAGACCATTTGTAGTTTGTAATAATGTCTTGCACTAATCTGTATCGCCAAAAATGACGGAGTAGGGCTATTTTAAGTTGTTTCAGCTGTCATGAGGAAAAAATCCATCTGAACGTGCCGGCGCGTTCGTCGGCCAGAGATTTAAAGAAAACATGGCCTATAGTTTTATATTTATGTTTAAATATTAGGCTATCACTGTAAACCCTAATGCTCAAAATACCGAATTGGTTTCAGTAGGACAAACTTAAATTGAACAAATGAACAGTTATGAGTATTTAGAACTTTCTTTTTCTTTTGAGTTCACATCACTGATATATTTCAAGTAAACTCAACTGTTTCATTGTTTTGAGTTGTATGAACTCATTTCTTTTCATTTAGACTAACTTAAGTTTAACTGAAACTGGGCTGGGATTTCTATTTCCCACTATTCTTTGCCCATGGCACTCAAAAGAGAGAATAAATGCTAAAATTGAGTGTTTTATAATGGTTTTATATAATAGCAAATAACATGCATGAGCACTACAAACTCAAAACTTGTTCTGCTTACTTCAAATTGGGAACATCATAACTCAAAAAATATGATGTAACTGATTACCTCAATTTTTTTTGAGTTAGCCCAACTTATTCAGGTTTACAGTGTAATATTAGTTTTTGAATTTAATTTATGTTGATTATGAAAAGTGAACAGCATGACTAAGATAGGCTAATAAGATGCGCAATATGTCGGGAGACATGCAGTGAGTCAGACATGATTTTGAAATTTGACCATTTCATTAAGTTTTGTTTTGTAGTAAGCCTTTATTTAGAGCGAATTTCATTTTGTATAAAATGTATCTTAATTTTGATAAATGTTTCAGCAACCAATTGCCTGGATTTAATAAATAGGAAGAAAACCAAGAAAGTCAGGTGTGAACGTCATAATTAATTGATAAGATATTGTTGGTCTAACAATATATTTTAGTTGAACATTATCTGTAGACATCACAAGTACTGGAACCTAGCAGTTAATTAATAATAATCAGACACACACACATCCTTGCGCGGGAAGCTCTTGAACAAGATAGTAAATTATGATAAACAATGATTATTGTATTAATAGTTCATATCACACACTATATGCACTCCTGTATATTCACTGGCAAAATAAATACAAAAAAGTGTGGTTATCGCCACAGCCCTATCCTGATGTTAGTTTAATCTCTGATTGACTGTTTGTGTTTGTTCTGCAGTGTTTGGAGCTGATGGAGATGGAGTGGAGAGAGAGTCAGTGATGAAGGGAGATTCTGTCACTCTAGACACTGATTTTAAAGAGAAATTTAATCTAATAAAGTGGAGGTTTGGAGATTCAGACTCAATCATTGCTGAAACTGATAGAAATAAGATCTCATATACTGACGATGAGAGATTCAGAGACAGACTGAAGCTGAATGATCAGACTGGATCTCTGACCATCAACAACATGAGAATCACAGACACTGGATTTTATCATCTACAGATCGATCACAGCACTGGAACCTCAAATAAGACATTCAGTGTTACTGTCCATGGTGAGAATGCTTTTTTTTTTATTTGAGAAATTTAGATATTTTCATATTTATTTTGTTTTAGGAATTAAACCAAGATTCAATGTGCAACAAGCAAATAGTCATTATCTATGGACCCTTTCCTCATTTTTCAGAAGTAGTTTGGTAAACTTCTATAGTGGTGAATGGATCATATATTGCGTTCCCATTTGCTCCAATAGCAAAAGAACAAAATCATGACTTTTTGTGAAAGGAAAAACACATTGGCTACGTTTACATGCACCGGAATAATCCATTTGAAATCGGATTGACGGCTCAACCGGATTGAAGAACATTAATGTAAACATCTTAATCGATCCGATTGAGCTCGCTCGATCTGAATGAAATTTCGATTGGAAGGGGTGGTTTATTCCTTTTCTAATCAGATCCAACAGCAAAAAAAATGGCCATGTAAACGCTGGAATCCGACTACTTTCTCAATCGTATTCAGAAGTCTCTGGGGCACATGTGCAGTGCAATGTTGACACCCATTACGCAGTGCGCAAGCTCACGTTCACGTCTTTAGTTGTAAAAAAAGAAAAATTGTTGTAAAGATGTATGCCAACAGGCAGTGGCGTAGCGCAAATCCGCAAATAATATTCAAAATCTTTCCATTTTAAAACAAGAAGGGGAGCCAGTGGATATCACACAAGAAGCAATGTGCAAACTTTGCGCAAGAGTTATGCTGGTGAAAAAGTCTTAACCTCGGACAGTATTCACTACAGAAAGTAAAAGTGACGGAGCTGTCTGACGCTGCATTAACGGAGCATATTCTCTCAGAGACAGTTTGCAAAATCACACAGGGTCTCCTGGCGAAGGACGCAATAGAGCCTGTTCCTCCAGCCAAGATGAAGTCAGGGCTTTACAGCCCGTGCTTCATAGTACCCAAGAAAGTCGGGGGCTACGGCCAATCTTGGATCTGCGTTTCTTGATTCGGGCCCTTCACAAGCTCCCATTCAAGATGCTCACGCTGAAACGCATCCTCACATGCGTTCGTGCCCAGGGGTTGGTTTGCAGCGATCGACCTGAACGACGCAAAGTTCCATGTCCAATGACTTGCTCATCTTGGCTCAGTCTCCAGATCAGTTGTGCAAACACAGGGACTTGGTGCTCAGGCACCTCAGCCAGTTGGGGCTTCGGGTCAACTGGGAAAAGAACAAACTATCCCCCATGCAGAGTATCTCTTTTCTCGGTGGGGAGTTGGACTCGGTCAGCATGATGGTGCATCTCACCAATGAGTGCGCACAGTCAGTGCTGAACTACATGAATTCTTTCTCGCAGAAAACAGCTGTTCCACTGAAACAATTTTAGAGGCTCCTGGGACATATGGCATCCGCAGCCGTGGTCACACCGCTTGGATTGCTTCATAAGAGACCGCTTCAGCACTGGCGACAGATGCCTCCACCAGTGGCTGGGGTGCTGTATGCAACGGGCATGCTGCGTCGGGCTCCCGTACAGGACCTCAACTGCAGTGGCATATCAATTGCCTCGAGTTGCTGGCACGGATGCACTGGCACACAGCTGGCCCCGGGGCCTACGCAAATATTCGTTTCCTCCCGTGAGCCTTCTCGCACAGACTCTGTGCAAGGTCAGGGAGGACGAGGAGCAGGTCTTGCTAATTGTGCCTTACTGGCCCAACCGGACCTGGTTCCCAGAGCTGATGATCCTCGCGACAGCCCCTTCCTGGTGGATTCCCCTGAGCAAGGACCTGCTTTCTCAGGGACGGGGTACCATATGGCACCCACGTCCTGACCTCTGGAACCTCCACGTGTGCTCTCTGGATGGGACGCGGAGGACTTAAGTAGCCTACTGCCAGTGGTAGTTGACACTATCACTTCGGCCAGAGCCCCCCTCTACGAGGCACGCTTATGGCATGAAGTGGAGTCTGTTCGCTGAGTGGTGTTCTTTCCGCCGGGAAGACCCCCGGAAATGCCCGGTCAGTTCTGTGCTTTCCTTCCTTCAAGACGGCTTGGAGCGGAGGCTGTCCCCCTCCACCTTGAAGGTTTATGTGGCTGCCATCGCAGCACATCACGATGTGGTTGGTGGCAGAGAAGCACGACCTGATCATCAGGTTCCTGAGAGACACCAGGAGGTTAAATCCTCCTAGGCCTCGCCTCAGCTCCATTCAAACCCCTTGAGTCAGTCGAGCTTCAACATCTGTCTCTCAAGACAGTGCTCCTGACCGCACTTGCTTCCTTTAAGAGTTTCAGGGACCTACAAGCATTTTCGGTCAGCGAATCATGCCTAGAATTTGGACCAGCTTTGTCTCATTATCCTGAGACCCTGAAGTGAATGGAAGTGAGTATGCCGGTCCTATTTATACCCGGATGCTGGTGTGGCCCAGAATGTAAATCTCACTGGCCAATTCCCATTGGCTCATTTTGTACCACTTGGAGGTGATTGGGTTCCCAGGCGAGACCCCATTATGTCAGTATCGGCGTAATTTCTCCTTCAGGGAACGGGGGTTACAATAGTAACTTAGACGTTCTGAATGTAAGTCAAATTGTGTTTATCAGACGAGATTATGATCAGAGTAACATCTGTGCAGTAACATCAGCAGCAGTGTTTATGAGTTTAATTTCTGATTGACTGTGTTTGTTCTGCAGTGTTTGGTGATGATGAAGATGGAGTGAAGAGAGAGTCAGTGATGGAGGGAGATTCTGTCACTCTAGACACTGATTTAAGAGAGAAATTTAATCTAATAAAGTGGAGGTTTGGAGATTCAGGCTCAATCATTGCTGAAACTGATAGAAATAAGATCTCATATACTAATGATGAGAGATTCAGAGACAGACTGAAGCTGAATGATCAGACTGGATCTCTGACCATCAACAACATGAGAATAACAGATTCTGGACTTTATCATCTATGGATCGATCACAGCGCTGGGACCTCAACTGTGACATTCATTGTTATCGTCTATGGTGAGGATACTATTTTACTTTTCAGAATAAAATGTTTTAAATGTGTTTTTGTTTTATAAATTAAACTGAATTAAACTGAGTTTTAAAGTGCAGCAAATACAGTTATAATGTGTTCATCAGTTTTACAGTGTTGTAGTTTCTCAATATCACAGTCATGCTGTTGTTCTGTATATAATCACAACTGTGATTGGGCCGCAGTTGATCACATGACTGAAATTCAGAACAGATATAGATTTTATACCACAGTACTATAAAAAATAAACAGTGATTGATTTACGTTTGATTTCACACACATTATGAGCATATATTTTTAGTTTCATGCCACCAGTAGTTATAACTCCAAAACAAGTCAAAGCAGGATCAGTCGTTCTGTAGAATAAGGAAATGTAATTGAAC
Organism: Ctenopharyngodon idella; assembly: GCF_019924925.1. NCBI lineage: Eukaryota > Metazoa > Chordata > Actinopteri > Cypriniformes > Xenocyprididae > Ctenopharyngodon > Ctenopharyngodon idella. Next base: position 5,151,306 of record NC_067220.1, read on the forward strand.
ATAGACAGGTTTATGATAAACGTTCCTGTGCTGTTATATGAAATAAGATCCTCGTGGCCAATCAAAGTAGTGACTTTATGATAGATATTAATTGACACTGTAAGTATTTTCAAGTAATGATTGTTTATCAGATGTCTGTGAAAACTAATGACTGTCTCTCTTTAACTGTTTCAGATCCAGGTCTGTCTCCAGGTGTAACAGGAATAGTTGTCGTTCTGCTGCTGGTGTTTTCTGCTGCTGCAGTTTCTGCTGTTTTATACTATCACCATAAGATCTCTAAACTAGAAAGGCAAAACCGTGAGTATTACAGCTGATACAGACTACAGACTCTGGAGATTATAAACTACAGATCAAACCCTGCAGCGAAGGTATAGACAACTTATAGCTTATCTAGCTATCAAATGTAGCTAAAACTAACACTGTTCTCTTTCTATATGCTAATATTTTGTATGGCCTCCTTGATTTTTAAGAACAGCATCAATTCTTCTAGACTATAACTGGACTATATATGGCCTCCACATCTTCTCTTTGTAATTTCTATGATTGTCTCTGTATTTTCCTTTCAGGTTCCACTGGAAAAAATGCTAATGAATCGGAGACTTCAGAGATTCCGCTGTTGAGTAAAGAAGATCCGGATAGAGCAAGAGTTCAGCCCACAACTTAGTGCATCATGAAAACATTTAGTTCATGGCACTATGGAGCCATGTGCTTTTTAAACAGTTTTAATAGGTTTAACGTTACATTATCAGCTTGGAAAATATGCTAATTTGACTAGAAACACCAGAGACCTGAAATGTAAAGCATCCAGTGGTTCGCATACAATGGTGTCAATGCAGGCAGATCAAAAACATTGTTGAATATCAAGTGTCCCCAACTAAGCAAGCCAAAGGCGACAGCGGCAAGGAACTCAAACTTCAACAGGTGACCAACAGGCGACATCAGGTGACCAACAGGCGACAAAAATGGAGAAAAAAAAAACCTTGGGAGAAACCAGGCTCAGTCAGGGGACCAGTCCTCCTCTGGCCAACAGCGAACTGTGCGTGATTATGATTCAGGCAGCGTTACAGGTCATAAGTCCGATTGGGATCACAACAGTCAAAATATTTAATCCAGTTCCATCTAATTGAAGATTGTATTCATGGTTTGTTGGGAATCTGTGCCACTGGCTGTTGTGTTGTGAAGCCTTCACAGGGGATGATCTGTCGTTGCGTCTAGGCACAGGTCCTTCATCTGATCTGGATACAGCTGACTACGGTAAACCTCAGGATAATCAGAGAGACTAATATTAGCATAGATGCCATTCTACTTCTGATGTAAGGAGTACATCTGGTGTTATAGGTTCCGACTGACCTAATTTATGCAGCCTAACAATCCTTTAACATATGTGAAAATACAAATTGATAATGTGTTATGTGTATGCCAGGTTAAAGAGATGCGTTTTTTAATCTAGATTTAAACTGACAGAGTGTGTCTGCTTCCCGAACAATGCTAGGAAGATTGTTCCAGAGTTTAGGTGCTAAAAAGGAAAAGGATCTACCCGATCTAAGGATCTATCTAAGAGCAAATCATTAGTAACTCTAATGAGAGCAGTCTCAGTAATATGGTACGGTCTAAATCCTGACGGGAAATACCATTTCTTTCCAAGAAGGAACATAGTTGCGATGATACTGCCTTTTCTAGTATTTTTGACAGAGATCGGCCTGTAATTGACTAGTTCTCTAGGATCAAATTGTGTTTTTTTTAATAAAAGGTTTAATAATAGCCAGCTTAAAAGTTTTTGGTAAGTATCCTAGTGATAAAGACAAATTAACGATATTAAGAAGAGGATCTATGACCTCTGGGAGCATCTCTTTCAATAGCTTAGTTGGTATAGGGTCTAACATACATGTTGTTGATTTTGATGATTTAACAAATTTAGATAATTCTTCCTCTCCTAAAGCAGCGAATAAATGGAATTTTTCTTCAGGGACAACGCACTTTCTGACGCGATACTGTAGTAGACGGTTGCATGGTTATAATTTTGTCTGAAATATTGTCAATCTTGCAAGTAAAGAAGTTTATAAAGTCATTACTGCTGTGCTGTTTGGAGACATCAGAAGTTGAAGCTTTATTTCTCGTTAATTTAGCCACTGTATCAAATAAATATAGGGTTGTGTTTGTTTTCTTCTGATGGGGCGTTCACACCAGACGCGACTTGCGCGCTATTCGCACGTAGTTGGACGCTTGAACATTCTGAGTTTACTTGCTTCATTCAGGCGTGAAATTCACTTCACAACAGATGGGAATTCGCGTCATGAGAGGGGCTCTCCCGGACATGCAGCCAAAACTCTGAAGATCCAGAAAGGTCATTAAGTCATTGTAAAATTAATACATTTAATCCAAGTCTTGTGAAGAGTCTTTTTTTTAGACTTTTATTCACATATAAACACATACAGTGCACAGCATAAATGAGTACACCCCATAGACTGTAAAAAAATATGGACCTAGTGTCCGTGACATTACCCGTAGATTCTGAAGAGCATTTTTGAAGCGAAAAAGCAGCCGCTGCCATCTTGCATATTGCCACCAAATATTTCACCTCTCTTCATTAACCAGTGTCTTTTCTGCTGACCTTTGATCACACTAATAAGCATAAATGACTTTAGTTAACATCACATTTGTGTTTCTTTTTTTTCCCTTGTTTTTATTGCTTAAGTATAGTGTTGAATATACAGAGAGAGAGATACTCCTGGATAGGAGGTGTTGGGAAGTTTTGTGTCCCTAAAGGCCGGAACACACCAAGCTGACGCCGACAAACTAGTGGCGACGAAAGCAGACTGTGGGGTTGGGTAACGTTAACCTCCGTAATTCAAACAAAGAAGCATTGCGATTATAAACACTACTTTTTAGGCAATACATGGAGTGAAGATGAAAACCAAATGCCATCAACTTTTCTAAAGACAGTCAGAACCTTCAGAGGTACATTCATATAATTAATTAATTCATAATATATACAATCATATAATTTCTCTTGGCAAACTTTTAAAACCTCTCAGCTTTCTGCCATGTTCTCAGACAGAACTAAACTACTCTGTGCGCATGCGTGAGACTGTCGCTTAATAATGCTGGACAGTATTTAATTGAGTTGTTCAAATCACGGTAATACAGTTTTAATAATAATTAAAAAATGAAAGGGTAATACTGAACGTGGGGAATTTTATCATGATTTATCAAACCAGTAATAATTTCATCCCTATTTGTAATTGTAGTACCATGGTTCATTTCAAGTAGCTTGTAAGACTTGATTTTCCTGCTAAGACAAAAACTGAGATCAAGCACCCTGCAATAAAGCAATAAAGCTTATCTGGAGAGAAGATCTCAAAGAAATAGCATAGGACAACGCCTTGCCCTCACACATCTACAGGATGCAATAGCCCTCCCCCCAAAAACACACACACCCTCCTTCCTTTCCCCCTGACTCAAGTCACTGAAAGTTCTCCAAGAAGTATAATGTATCTGGTGTATCTATTGTTTATTCCTTTCATGTTTGGTATCATTTTAAATGTCTCAGTGCGATTGGTAAAATGGTCTCAATTTCACAGCAGTCACTGGTATTATGAAGAAGATTGAAAACTAAGGAAAATTCTGTCCTCCTTTTGGGTGGTGTCACTTGTGAAAACCCACTCCTCTCCCCCCAAAACAGGTGTTGGTGTAATAAAAATTTACAATCCTTTTGTTCTGGTCTTGGTATATAAGGTAAAGTGCAAAGCAGTCAGGGGGGATCTTCTGTAGCCAGAAGCCCCCACACAGTGGTGGACAAGTGTCTTCAAACACTAATCCACCACTGTGTGCATGTGCATTTCAATTGATGTTATGCATTTATTATTTCTGAATTGGCTTTTAATTGTCCAACTATGAAATTGACATACATTTTTACTTGACAAATAAAATGTTATATTTGATTTACTCTGGATTCTTCTGAAATCATTATGACCAGTAGATTATGGAGTCCGTCATTTCCGTAAATCTGCGTCAGGACAGGCCAAGCCAGAGAGCCCCATGAAAGGAGCATATTGGCACATCATGGGGCTTTTTGAGTTTGTCTGTTATTGAATTAGCAAGTTGCAGTATCGTGACTAAGAAAACTGTATTTTTGTATGAACAAGCATGTGGCGGTTCGACTCAAATGCATTAGTTAACTCTGCATCCTCTGACTAGGTCATAAACTGGCGAATTTATGTCCGTGAGAACGCAGCCGGCCGATGTGAATTTCTCTAAGCGATGATGAGACCGTAATGAACGAATAATTGGAATTATGAGATACCCAGAATAATCAAAAATCAAAATTAATACATAACAAATGATTAATTTCCAATTGGGAACAAAACCTAAGAGTAATAATCATTTAAAATTGGAGTCAGATTGAACGAGTGAAATTAAGTGAACTTCACAGATGCGCTGAAAAGACATACACGCGTTAACCTTCGCCCGGGCCGTCGGATTCCGTTTTTGGGCCGATGCGGGGTTCCTTACAAAGTGGTGACATTACCTCCGTGATCTTCCATATCCTGTTGGCGAGTGTCTTTTCAGCGGAAAATTGGGATTTGCAACAAGCAAGGTTTGATCTTCTTCTTTCTTCAGCTGTTGTGGTAAGTCCATTCTTATTTGCCTTTTAGAAGTGTTGAGGGAAAGATAGACGCATCCCATATAGACGCATTTGTAGAATGGGTCGGCATACCCATATTAAGACCGGAGACCGAAATCCGGTGGGGCTGGAGAATTAGACAACCACATCTTATCAGGGACATGATAGCGGCAGCGTAGATGAGGAATGATATCCCTTGCTTTAACTTTGAAGATCTCCTTGTTTGCCTACGCAACAAGAGATTAACCTTAAATTGGAATAACATAATCCAAATTTTATTCTGGTATTCAACAGAGGGCTGTAAATTAAAACCTAAATTCTGAGGTAAAGAATGCCCAGCAACATGTTTATTTGCTTTGCTGTAACAACGTTGCAACATTGAAAATAAGCAAATGGTCACGTTAACTTGTGAAAAATCTTGTGATTGGATAAACCAAAATAGAACAAGGAACAAAATCTCTCACTGTAATCCTTTGTGTGTGAAATGTAAAGCTGGACAAAACAGAGTAGTGAAACTAAAAATTTTCAAAAGAAAAGATTTGGTTGAAATTTTGTCTCAGTCCTGGAGAACTGCTGCCATGCAGAAGTCCTAGAGACTGCAACTGGGAAAATACACTAAATGTTAAAACTGATGTACATAATGATAATTATGATGTCAATGAGAAGCTTGTAGCCGAGCCTGAGGGTTTCACCCATTCAGAGGACATGCTCAGCTTGTCTTTGTTTCATAAAAGAAATTTTGCCAACGAATAAGGTGAATTACATCACTATACTTTGAAATTGTTCAAGAGGTGCTAAGAAGGTTTACGACTGATGTCACAAATGGTGTAAACAGCACTGTTTAAGGCTCAGTCTTATAAAACATATCTTTTACCTTGGTCTTATTTAAAATGACTGCACTCTTGTATGTTGTTCAGTGTCTCAAAAGAAACTGAAAAAACAAACAGACCAAAAATTAATCTTTGTACTCTCAATCAGACCTGTGTTTGTCCAACCTTTCTTTTCATATCCAAATAGATTCTCAGAAGAATGTAATTGATTACATCTTAGTCCAAAAATAAGAAAATTGTGTCCAATTTTATATTGTAGTCACAAAAATCTTAAATGAATTGAGCAATGATTTGACCCAATATTCACAGCATCAAAGTCTAGAACTGGTTTCCAGTTTGTCTTGTTGCTGTGAACACAATGCAGTGCAATCACAGCTGTAGCTGCAGGGCCAAATGCCTTCTGAAAGATCAGTGAGGTGATAACAAATCACTCTGACCCTCTTGAGACCAGCAAATAAAATTATTTTTAATTTATACTATTTTAATATAATATAATTGATATTATAATCACATTATGATATATATTATATTATAATGGCCAGGAATGGCCTTTAATCTCATGATGATTCAAGCAATGGTATGGGAGAAAGAGTTTTGGAGAAGAGCAGAAGGAATTAGAATGTAGTAAGGTGGAACCAGAATGTAGACAGAAGTTGGGAGCACTATCAGTGCTGGAAGAATTATAAGGAATCAATGGAAGGATTCAAATTTGTAATTGTGTTAGACACATTGTTCTCATAGAACACACATTCTAGTTGTTTGTGCTACTATATGTGCACCTAGACTAGTTGAGTTTATTCTTTAAAACTAAGACTGCTTTACTGTAAGCGATGCGTGACACACTTAGGTTTAAGGTTGTAGATGCTATGCATTCTAGACCATGTGTCTTGTGTAAGTTGGAATAACTGTAGTACTAAAATTGTACAACAATTTCAAGTTGTATGTGTGTCTATGTTGAATTTGTTTGTCTCCTGAGTGGATCACTCAGCTATCTTTCATATAGCTGCAGTTACACCATGTACAGGAGCATAGAATTGCCATAAGGCTACAATGTGCTTCACAATTGCATTAAATAAGTTGTTAGGAAAGAAAAATGGAAGGAAGAAATCAAATTAATGAGAAATAACTTCTTTATCTTCTATCTGTGCAAGAATCTTTAATGAGAAAAATTACAACGCCCAGTATTTATTAACTAAAACGATCAACCTGATTGTCATATCTTGAATAGGCTAAATCCATTCAAGATCTAAACATGATTTAAAACTTGATTCTATTGATCAGTGACAAGGGGAGGTACAAGTTTTGATTTTCCTTTGCAACAAAACCACAAACAAAGTGGACAAGTGTTAGCAAACTCCTCTCTGGGAGCGCTAGATCATATGGGATCCGATCAGGGAAGTTATTTTACTGGACATGTAATTAAAGTTGCGTGAAATGGTAATATCAGGCAGAAACTCTTCTGTTTTTACAGACCACAGAGGTCCAAATGGTCAAGTATTTGAATGGCACCATAAATACCAATTGTTAAACAAACAGCACAACACCACAAATGGTGATCTGGTGCCCTAATCACAGATCTGGCTAGTGTGAGATTCCCCCAGGAGACCCGGGTGTCATAATCCTCACAACACAACAGACTGTGTAAGCACAGCTGCAACAGCAACTCAAGGTGCAAGATTCTCTGACAATGCTTAAAAACCAGCAGTCAGATCTGACCAATAACACTCAGTTTATCTGGCCTTTTCCTTTGCAGAAACATAATCATAATAATGATCTATGAATTTGTAAACTAAAAAAAATTTTCTTCTAATGGCATAAAATCTTAACAGATTAAAGCCATCCGCAACAGCTGTCTGGATAAGACCATTCAAGAAAATTAAGATGGCACCATCTATCTTAATGCAATTTGTTTAAAGGTTCAAGATCAACTGTTTTTTCTGTGTGTCTGTTTCCCTTTCAGACTGACAGCTGCCATTTTTAGGGCCAGATTCCACAAGGGTATCTGGTCCCACCTGCATTTAGCCAGGACACAACTTTACTTGCAGAAGATGGGTGTGTAGAAACTTCAAGAGGCCATTCAAACCTCATTGCACTCATAGATACATGGCCTCCCAGTGTAGAACTGGAACTAAATTATGCAACACAAATCATGGTAGGATAGACACCACCCATCTTCTACACAAACATACAGAACACACACCCTACTACAAATGCACAACATCTCCACCTGGCATAGATCATAAGACTATCCAGGCTAAAATTTTTCACATAATGCAAATTTAGCATACATCATTCACCTTCATACATATAGGACAAGAGAAATTATTGCCATAATTTCTTTTCTTTTTAATTGTGTCAATTTTAAGGTGTTATGGAAACACTGTAATATGCAGGACATGTGCATGGCTTTAGTCACACATCAATTAATAGAATTTCTGATCATTCAAATTCCAAATTCCAAATCTAAATGAGACCTATTCAGTAATGCATCTGGTCTCTTTAGACAAAATGGTTATTATGTCCAGTCCTTGGCATTGTTGCAAACTAGGAGGGCCCCCTAGTTTACAACATATGACTAATGACAAATTTGACTAAACAGTTAGAACTGAAATGCAGGCATTTCTGTCAATCTGTTACATAATTTCCAGTCAGACCTGTATTCTTGAGTGTGACTTAGCCTGCACATCAAATGCACAGATGATGGTTGTAAAAGCTAAACAAGAGATTTCAAATCTCTGTTTCAGTAAATTCCATTCTCTAATTGACTTGATTGAAACCTTAGTTTTGCATTAAGGATTTGCAGTTAAAACAACTATTATAGACAGTTTTATAATTGTAATTATGAAATTGTGTATTTCTATGTTTAAGTATGTGATATATTTAATTATGCATACCACTGGTAAATATACTAGTTATTTCGACTCTTTGCTACTTTCCTTTAACTCATCCAGACCAAGTCTAAATTCCACTATCATATCACAGTGATAGTGAAGAATCTGGTGATTAGAATGAGACCTGCTCACTAAAGATAGGACTCTGAAAAGGAGACCTTGTTTACCATTCGCACTTTTGACATGTTCATCATGTGTTATTTGGTGTTATTCTGTTTTCCAACAGCCCTTTTTCTCATCTTACAATAATATCAAATTCATTAGTGTTCAAGTATTGCATGATCATCCAAAAGTTGTTCAGGTGTCCTGCACGCAATGGAGCATCATCAGTGAAATGAATCCTTCACCCATGGACATTTGACCTGCCCGGCAACGAAACCTTCTACTTGAAGGTAACCGAGGACTTCTCACAGGATCAATTAAACCTGGGGCGGACACAGATGCTTCCGTAAAGTGTAATGAGACTTTCCTGACACGTTCTGCTCATGCTGACCAACACAACAGACTTGGTACAACCAGTCATTCTACAGACAGAATACCACCACAGCCAAGTGCAGGTGGAAACAAACCTGACCAAGAGGATCGCAGACATCATGTCCAGCTGCTGCAGCATCCACTCACCGCAGTATACCCACACCTAAAGGGACTGTGTGTCACAGAGATGCATTCTGCAGTACTTTCATCTTAATGTTCAACCTGCCTTAATGTTGTTATTTCAGGTGACGACTTGACTCCTGCACCCATCGACTGGTGCTGCTAAGTGCCAGCCTATGAACACTGAAAACAACACCCAATATATGGAAGCAGGAAATGTCCAAAAGTGGCCCCTCAGGACTGATCGGAATTTGCCCCAAGGGGCCAGGGGCGGAACTGTAAGACTTGATTTTCCTGCTAAGACAAAAACTGAGATCAAGCACCCTGCAATAAAGCAATAAAGCTTATCTGGAGAGAAGATCTCAAAGAAATAGCATAGGACAACGCCTTGCCCTCACACATCTACAGGATGCAATAGCCCTCCCCCAAAAACACACACACCCTCCTTCCTTTCCCCCTGACTCAAGTCACTGAAAGTTCTCCAAGAAGTATAATGTATCTGGTGTATCTATTGTTTATTCCTTTCATGTTTGGTATCATTTTAAATGTCTCAGTGCGATTGGTAAAATGGTCTCAATTTCACAGCAGTCACTGGTATTATGAAGAAGATTGAAAACTAAGGAGAATTCTGTCCTCCTTTTGGGTGGTGTCACTTGTGAAAACCCACTCCTCTCCCCCCAAAACAGGTGTTGGTGTAATAAAAATTTACAATCCTTTTGTTCTGGTCTTGGTATATAAGGTAAAGTGCAAAGCAGTCAGGGGGGATTTTCTGTAGCCAGAAGCCCCCACACAGTGGTGGACAAGTGTCTTCAAACACTAATCCACCACTGTGTGCATGTGCATTTCAGTTGATGTTATGCATTTATTATTTCTGAATTGGCTTTTAATTGTCCAACTATGAAATTGACATACATTTTTACTTGACAAATAAAATGTTATATTTGATTTACTCTGGATTCTTCTGAAATCATTATGACCAGTAGATTATGGAGTCCGTCATTTCCGTAAATCTGCGTCAGGACAGGCCAAGCCAGAGAGCCCCATGAAAGGAGCATATTGGCACATCATGGGACTTTTTGAGTTTGTCTGTTATTGAATTAGCAAGTTGCAGTATCGTGACTAAGAAAACTGTATTTTTGTATGAACAAGCATGTGGCGGTTCGACTCAAATGCATTAGTTAACTCTGCATCCTCTGACTAGGTCATAAACTGGCGAATTTATGTCCGTGAGAACGCAGCCGGCCGATGTGAATTTCTCTAAGCGATGATGAGACCGTAATGAACGAATAATTGGAATTATGAGATACCCAGAATAATCAAAAATCAAAATTAATACATAACAAATGATTAATTTCCAATTGGGAACAAAACCTAAGAGTAATAATCATTTAAAATTGGAGTCAGATTAAACGAGTGAAATTAAGTGAACTTCACAGATGCGCTGAAAAGACATACACGCGTTAACCTTCGCCCGGGCCGTCGGATTCCGTTTTTGGGCCGATGCGGGGTTCCTTACAAGCTCTTCAGCAGTAACATTAGTGTCTGGTTACGCTGCATTCACGGCACCGTGTAATTACCGTAATACTGAGGTGACAACACGTGAGGTTATATTCGGGAGCTGTTCCCGTCCTCGGACTGGGAATTATGTGTTTCTATGGCACTTGGTACATCTGGGAGCTTTCAGGAAACTCCCAGCTTACAAACTGTAACTCTACGAGGATGTAAACGCTTTTTTCAAGCCAGAATCTCGTAATTAATGTAATTACGATATGGCGTAAACACAGCTTTAAACACACCGCTGCCTTTAGTTCTGTTTAATTCCCACCTACTTGATCATAGAAAATGAATTCTGCATTTCACCAACTTGTTTCCCTTTTCATATAAAACCAAGTTCACAAGTTCACAGCTCAGCAGACAAGGGTTCATTTCTCACTTTGATAAAAGCAGAAATGTGTTGATGATGTCACAGTGATTGACAGTGGTGGGCGTGTCTAATCTCATTAAAGGGAAGTCGTCTGATGGTTCTCTCCATTCACATTCTTTTCTTTCAACAGCGGGCTCATTACAGTCACCGATTCATTCACAGTGTTTCCTGAGGATTCTGAAATTAAAAAGAGAGAAAGAGAAGAAACAGTTTTGCTATAAAATATTTTTGCAATATGAGTCGCAAGAGATGTTTTTCCTCAAATTTCCTCAAAAATAACAGACAAAGTAGATAGAGAAGATTATCACTGAATGGAAATTTAAATCTGGATCTGTTCCTCACAAAAAATGATCTTAAGGCTTCTGGACTGATCAATTACTAAACTTTTAGGATGTTTTTTGTCAGTTTTAGAGATTGACACTTGACTCACAGAATGTGAACAGTTCCTGTTGGGATTTATTTTGCTGTAATGGCATTTTCTCTAATGAAAAATTATTCTAGCATAAATGTATAATAAGAAGTAACTCATAATATAAACAGTAAAGTATTTTTATCTGAACATTTAAATGCAGAAAAACAACTGCAAAAATCCACTGGACATACAACGGGATTTAAGAGTCTAAGATCACCTTGTCAGATTCAAGGACTGTTGTGGTCGTCTATATAAATATATAGGCATTATATTAATGTTGTTCTGCTCACCAGTGACCGTCACATTGAATCTCCTGAATGTGGTCTGTTCCCTGTTGATGATCTGTAGTTTATAATGTCCAGAGTCTTCAGCTCTGATGTTCCTGACCATTAGAGATCCAGTATTCTCATCCAGCTCCACTCGGTCTGTGAATCTCTCATCGGTTTTATTTATGCTTGTAGCATTTGTAGCAACGAGACTGTTTTCAGCTCCTAACGTCCACAGCAACAGAGAATCCGTCTGAATTTCAGCATCATTCTGGAGAAGGACGGAACCTCCCGCCGTCACCGGCACTTTCATTACTTCATGTCACAGCAGCACACAGAAAAACACAAATGTAGAAGGCAGAATACATTAAATCAAATGTGTTAAAGATATTCAGAGTTGTATCACCTGATGTCACCTGATGGAGTTTGGGTTCCTTGCCGCTGTCGCCTCTGGCTTGCTTAGTTGGGGACACTTGACTTGACATTTGATATTCAACAGTGCTTTGATCTGCCTGCATTGACACTATTCTTTAAGAGCTGCTGTGCAGCCAAACAATGTACCAGTTATCAATGTAAAGCTGCTTTGACACAATCTACATTGTAAAAAGCGCTATATAAATAAAGGTGACTTGACTTATTTTGAAGCAGCAGCAAGAAAGCTGCAGTTTTCAGGCCAAGAACTATTCAAAGAACGTTAAAGCTAACAATAGGTGTTTTACTTCAATAAAGTCATGTTTTGATATTTCTTTGAGACAATGTTATGGGAATAAAGCTGAAAAAATTAACATCAAAGAAGTCTGATAGCTGAGCTAGGATTAGGACCAAGCAGTAATACATTAAAGTCATTATAATGCGAGATTAAACTCGTTAAATTTCAAGAAAAAAAAGTCGAAATACAACGTTGAGAATAAAATCATTAAATTTCAAGAATAAAGTCCTCGTGTTTTCAGAAAAAAATTGTTGAATTCTGGAAAAAAATAAATAAATAAAACCTGTATTGAAGAAACCTAATTTGGATAGTAGTGTTCTGGCTAATTATAGACCGATATCTAACGTCTCATTTATTAGTAAAATTCTAGAAAAGGTAGTTGTAGCACAAATAAACACCTTTCTTAAAGAAAATCACATTATGGAGGAATTTCAGTCTGGCTTTAGAGCACATCACAGTACCCAAACTGCCCTTACAAAAATAATTAGTGGCCTCAGAATAAACTATGATTAAAAATAAGGTCTCAATTTTAGTTCTTCTAGACTTAAGTGCAGCGTTTGATACGATCGATCATGACATTTTAATCAATCGTTTAGAAAAACTAGTAGGTCTCTCTGATTCTGTATTAATGGATGAGTACCAATTTTCTAAAATTAAATGAGGATAAAACCGATATTTTATTAGTTGGCCCAAATGTTTACGAATCTAGTAAAATTAACTTCTTGGGTACGACCAGAGGTTTCTAGTCTTGGCGTTATTTTAGATTCAGATCTAAGTTTTAACTCACACATTTATAAGCTAACAAAATCTTCATTCTTTCACTTAAGAAATATAGCTAAAATTCGTCCGTTTTTAAACCAGAAAGATGCAGAAAAATTAATTCATGCTCTTATTTCAAGACTTGATTATTGTAATGCACTTTTTACTGGTCTCCCGCAAAAATCAATGAACAGACTTCAGCTTATCCGAAACTCTGCTGCTCGGCTGTTAACTAGAACCAAAAAAAAAGACATATAACACCAGTTTTGGCTTCCTATAAAATTTAGGATAGATTTTAAAGTCTAACTCTTACTTACTAAAGCACTTTGAAATACATTTTATGTCTGAAAGGTGCTATATAAATAAAATGTATTATTATTAGTATTAGTATTATTAAAATGTTGAGAAATTTTGAAAATTAATGTTGAGAATAAACATTGGATCAGTGTTCATTGCTGATAGAGGACATGACAGAGTTGGATCACTTAGTCAAGCTATATTTTAGGCGTTCTTTCAATAACAAAGATATCAGCTTTAACTAATTATAACCAAATAATAAGTAGGCCTAGCATACGAACTTTAAAGAGAATAATTTCACAGTTCTCGATTCCAACTTTTGCCATACTTTTCTGTGTATTTGTCCGTTCAAATGCTCTCTGTGGCACGCCATATGCCTCACACCAGACCCGTGGCGTTCTCAAGTTCAGTGCGGCAGTGCAAAACAGTGAATCTAATCACCATACAGGCAACAAGTTCACCTCGAGAATGAAAAAAGTGGTGTTGATGTGTTTTACTGTAAATGTGCAAAAACAAAAAGAAAGATAAACATAAATTTATTCTCAAAATTTAATGAGTTTATTCTCAACATTTTTTTCAAATTTTCTCAGTTTCATGAGTTTTTTCTCGAAATGACTTTTCTCAAAATTTAACAAGTTTTTTCTTGAAACGCAACAACTTTATTCTCAAAATTTAATGCATTTATTCTCAACATTTTTTTTTCCAACTTTTTTTCTTGAAATTTCATGAGTTTTTTCTGGAAACACGACTTTATTCTCAACATTTTATTGCAACTTTTTCTTGAAATGTAATGGTTTTTTTTCCTTGAAACATGACTTTATTCTCAATTTAATGAGTTTATTCTCAACATTTTCTTTTCAGCTTTTTTTCTTTAAATTTAATGGGTTTTTTCCCTCGAAACGACTTTATTCTCAACATTTTATTGCAACTTTTTTCTCGAAATTTAATGATTTTTTTCCTCGAAACGACATTATTCTCAACATTTTATTGCAACTTTTTTCTCGAAATTTAACGAGTTTATTTTCAACATTTTCTTTTCAACTTTTTTTCTTGTAATTTAATTAGTTTTTTCTGGAAACAACTTTTTTCTCTAAATTTAACAAGTTTTTTCTTGGAACACGATTTTCTCAACATTTTATTGCGACTTCTCAAAATTTAACGAGTTTATTCTCAACATTTTATCGCGACTTCTCAAAATTTAACGAGTTTATTCTCAACATTTTATTGCGACACTTTTTCTCAAAATATAACGTTTTTTTTTTCCTTGAAACAACTTTATTCTCAAAATTTAACGAGAACTTTTTTTCTTGAAATTTAATGAGTTTTTTCTGGAAACAATGAGTTTTTTCTCTAAATTTAACGAGTTTATTCTCAACATTTTCTTTTCAACTTTTTTTCTTGTAATTTAATTAGTTTTTTCTGGAAACAACTTTCTCTAAATTTAACAAGTTTTTTCTTGGAACACGATTTTCTCAACATTTTATTGCGACACTTTTTCTCAAAATATAAAGTTTTTTTTTTTCCTTGAAACATGACTTTATTCTCAAAATTTAACAAGTTTATTCTCAACATTTTCTTTTCAACTTTTTTTCTTGTAATTTAATTAGTTTTTTCTGGAAACAACTTTCTCTAAATTTAACAAGTTTTTTCTTGGAACACGATTTTCTCAACATTTTATTGCGACACTTTTTCTCAAAATATAAAGTTTTTTTTTTTCCTTGAAACATGACTTTATTCTCAAAATTTAACAAGTTTATTCTCAACATTTTCTTTTCAACTTTCTTTCTTGAAATTTAACAAGTTTTTTCTCGGAACAGGACTTTATTCTCAACATTTTATTGCGACTTCTCAAAATTTAACGAGTTTATTCTCAACATTTTATTGCGACACTTTTTCTCAAAATATAACGTTTTTTTTTTCCTTGAAACAAGTTTATTCTCAAAATTTAACGAGAACTTTTTTTCTTGAAATTTAATGAGTTTTTTCTGGAAACAACGATTTTTTTCTCTAAATTTAACAAGTTTATTCTCAACATTTTCTTTTCAACTTTTTTTCTTGAAATTTAATGAGTTTTTTCTCAAAACATACAGACTTTATTCTCGAAATTTAATGATTTTATTCTCAATTTTATTTCTACTTTTTTCTCAAAATTTAACGGTTTTTTTTTCTTGAAACATGACTTTATTCTCAAAATTTTATTATGACTTAATTCTCAAAATTTAACGAGTTTATTCTCAACATTTTATTTAGACTTTTTTTCTCGAAATTTAATGAGTTTAATCTTGCATTATAATGACTTTAATCTTGAGATGTTTTTTATTATTATATATATACTCTTCTTTAAAGAGCAGAGGATGACATCCCCTAAATTTAGCTAAAAGAAATCTGAATTTCAAACACACACACTAGCTCTATGATTCCAGCTCATGCATTTTTTTCTGTTGCATAACACTAATTACAATAATTAAAAGTAATTAAATTCTAAAAGTTATTTATATTTGGTTCAATTTTGTGCACTTTGAGTAAATGATCATCAATGATCTACTCACCATCAACAGTCAGAATGACTCTCTTGTATTCGGTTCTTCTGTTGCCGCTGATCTTGAGTATATAGAGTCCGGAGTGAATGGTCCTTATGTTACTGATGGTGAGATTTCCAGAATCATAAAGCCTCAGTTTGCTTCTGAATCTCCCATCAGCACCATCATGTGTCTTACTCTTCTCTTCACTTACTTCAGCTATGAGATTGGTTTCATCTTCATACCACCACTGTATGTTTTCATCATGTGGTTCAGTAAGATCAGTGCGTAGAGTTGGAGATTCTCCCTCCATCGCTGACATTTTCATCTCTTCACCAGCACAGAAAATCAGAAATGTGTAAATATACATCATTTTTGGGGTGGAGGAATGAGGGTTATTTTGATTTGACATTAAAAACATGACGTAACATCTTTATGAGACACACAGACACATCTCCTCAAATCTCATTCTCCTTTCTGCATATTTAACTTATTCAATGAAATTAGAGGCTGAAACATATTTAACACCATATTTTATATGGTATACTGTACAAATAAATATCTGCTTTTTGGCAGAACATAAATTTTACGCAATGCACATTAACCTCTTCTCCCAGCTCTACCCCAGTTAATTAAAGCTTTTTGATTTGAAAAAGAAAACATGCTTTCTAAATCACAAAATACATTTTTGCTAATTAAAGAAATACATATGCCAAACATAGACTAAGAATTGAAGCCTTAATAAAAATAAATGAATATTTGTCTGTCTATCTATATGAAGGAGACGGAAATCCTGTTAAAAGTATATAATACTTACCAATTTGTTGTAATTTGGAGATTGTTCGTCGATAGTAAATCACAACTGCAACCAGAAGCAGAACAGCAACACAAAAACCAACACATATCCCTGCTATAGCACCCGGAGAAAGACCTGGATCTGTAACGGCTAATGAGAGACAGTGATGGTGTCAGTCATTACTCAAAATATACATGTCATTATATTGAAAGTCTTGCTCTTTCATCAACTCAGTTACTCACTGTTGACAGAAAGAAGGAATCGCTGTGAGCTCTCACTGCCTCTCATCTGTACTTCATACAGTCCAGCATGTTCAGTTCTGGTGTTCGTGATGATCAGAGATCCAGTCTGATTATCCAGCTCAAGTCTGTCTTTGAATCTCTCATCAGCTTCATTCAATGACATATTATTTGTTTCTAAATCAATTTTAGCCAGGAGGATGCCTTTATCTCCAAACCTCCACAACATCAGAGCATCTTTGTGTGCTTCAGAATCGGCGTGTAGAGTTACGGACTGTCCCTCTGTCACTGATACTGACTCCGACTTCACTCCATCCGTCTCATCATCCACAACTGGAAAACAAGCAGAATGGAAATACATTTCTCAAGCTTATGAATCTTGAAACTAGCACTCAGTAAATGTCTTTTAGGTACAAACATGTTGTTTATCGATCCAAAGTCTGTTGCTCTTTTAGCATCGTGGGTAATCATGAAAATGTATATTTTAAACTCTGTAAGAAGTTTAAAAGGATTAGTTGACTTCAGAATTCAATTTTCCTGATAATTTACTCACCTCCATGTCATCCAAGATGTTCTTTCTTTCTTCAGTGGAAAAGAAATGAAGGTTTTTGAGGAAAACATTCCAGGATTTTTCTCCATATAGTGGACTTCACTGGGGTTCAACGGGTTGAAGGTCCAAATGTCAGTTTCAGTGCAGCTTCAAAGAGCTCTACATGATCCCAGACGAGGAATAAGAGTCTTATCTAGAGAAACCATCGGACATTTCCTAAAAAAATAAACATTATATACTTTTTAAACACAAATGCTCGTCTTGCACTGCTCTGTGATGCTCCACGCATTACGTAATCATGTTGGAAAGTTCACGTAGGTGGAAGTACCGATCCAGTGTTTACAACGACTAAGTCAAACACCCTTTACAAAAAAAGGTAAAACAACGATGTCGGACGATTTGGAGAAAATGAGATGGCGTTTTTCCGCCTACATCACGCGTGAACTTTCCAACATGATCACGTAATGCGTGGAGCATCACAGAGCAGTGCAAGACGAGCATTTGTGGTTAAAAAGTATATAATTTTTTATTTTTTTTAGAAAATGTCCGATGGTTTCTCTAGATAAGACTCTTATTCCTCGTCTGGGATCATGTAGAGCTCTTTGAAGCTGAAACTGACATTTGGACCTTCAACCCGTTGAACCCCAGTGAAGTCCACTATATGGAGAAAAATCCTGGAATGTTTTCCTCAAAAACCTTAATTCCTTTTCCACTGAAGAAAGAAAGACATGAACATCTTGGATGACATGGAGGTGAGTAAATTATCAGGAAATTTGAATTCTGAAGTGAACTAATCCTTTAACTCAGGGTTTACAATTGAAATCATGAAATCTGAATACCCAGAATTACTAAAACAAAACAGCATGAAACATGAAAAAACAACCTACAGTGATTTACACAGTGAACATTATTACAATAAAAAAACTCACCTTGTACAGTAACATTGAATATCTTGATCCATGTCTGTTCTCTCGAGACGGTGAGTTTATATTGTCCCGAGTGTTTGATTCTGGTGTTTCTGATGGTGAGAGATCCAGTTTCTTGGTTCACTTGTAGTCTTCCTCTGAATGCCACATCGTCAGTGACTGAAGATGAGGTCAAATCGGCCGTTCTCCCTATTTGAGCTATGAGAGAGTCTTTAGGTCCAAACATCCACAGTATCGTATCTTTGTTCACTATTTTGGTGAGGTCAGAGTTTACTCAGTGACAGAATCTCCCTCCATCACTGACACCGTCTCAGATTCACCAGACACACCTGGAGAGCAAGCAGAAACAGTGTTAGTTATACCACACTAACTTCTGCAGACAGATTCAACTGAAGCCAGTCAGTTCACATTTTTCTGCTTGTCTGTACAAGAAAAGTTATGTTTAATTAATAAGGTTTGTACTGAATTTGGTGCTTCAATATCACTTTCTCAAGTCACTTTAAAGTGTTTTATATGGGGAAGAACGCTTGATTACCGTGTAGTTGTCTGTTTTAGCAGGCTATACTGCCATCTAGTGGTAGCAGGTTTTCTAAAGCACAAAGTTTACTTCACTTTTTACGCGTACGCAAGGGTTAGTGTACGTGAATTTTGTCATCAGAAATGTCTATGCGTACTGTACGCGCACCGCCCGATTTTTGTGCATACTTTGTACGCTCTGGTCGCACATGCGCATTTTTTGCAGTATTTACATGGGTTGTAACTCTTAGCGAGAGATTGCTCAAAACTGTGCATGCGTCGAACGCCTGTGTATGCGTACGAGTCAAGTGAAGTATACTTTGAAACGCTGTGCGTTCGACTGCACGTAAAAAACAAAGTATACTTTGGGCTTTAGACAGCTGCGTGTGGATCGTGCTAGGCTAAAACGGCGAAATTAAAGTGTCAAATCTAAATTAATCAAATAGGATCGACTCAGAAACGAGTCAAAGAATGCATGCGTCACCGGATCCACAAACGCACATCTTGCACGTACAAATTCTGACCTACATTTTAAAGAGTTTGTAAACTTTGATTTTGTATTCACAACTATGTCTCTATTTGTAAGTATATATGCAAACCTGGATTTTGCACACACAAGTTGTAAAGTATTAGTTTAAATGTAGCAATGCACATTTGGTAGTTGTGCACACATTAATAATTAGCGCCAGGCTTCTTCATTGGTGGTTGTTTGTGTGTGGGTTGTGAAATGCTTGAAAACCACGAAAAGTAAGTCTCAAAATCCAAATTAAAGCTGCAAGCAGCGATGAAAGGGCCCTCGCACCCGGGCTCACCGCCACCTGTTGGCCTTAGGAAAACAGTGAACAGTGGGCGACATGCATGTAAGTGAGTAAATACAGGAGAATTATGGCAAAGTCAGTTCAAAGTTTCACACTTCCTGCTGCCAACAGGTGGCGCTTTGACCGTTACTGAATATTTCCATGTAGATGACTTCAGGCCAGGACTATTATCAAACATATGAAGTTTGGAGCAGATCGGACTTTGCATGCCTGAGTTACAACAACTTCCTGTTTCGTGGCGTTAATCGCATACATTAGCACTCAGCCAAGTGTTGCACGATTTCTCGTGTTTCTAGTATGTTTGTGTTTCTAGTACTTTGTGGCATATTGAAATGTGTTTCTGGGAGTGAATTACAGTGTAAAGCATGCCATTTTCTGTTGCCAGCAGGTGGCGCTATGACCGTAACTGAATATTGCCATGTAGATGTGTTCAGGCCAGGATTATTATCAAATATGTTAAGTTTGGGGCAGATCCAACTTTGTATACCCGAGTTACATAAATTTATTTTTTCATGGCGAAACATCGAAATTTGTCAGGCCGCCACGGACACGCCCTTCAGCGAAAACTCTAGATCTTCGCAATTTAACATCGCAAAGAGCTTTAGACTGACCAAATATGATGTTGATCCGATTAAAGCTCTGGGAGGAGTTCGTTAAAGTACAACGTCTGGAAATGGCAAAAGGTGCACAAATTTTGCAGACAAAATTCAAAATATCTGACTTCCTGTTGGTTTTCAGACTTTGCACCAGGAGGCTTCTCTGTAGGGATTGGGCTGTTACATGTGTCTACTGAATTTCATACCTGTACGTGAAACGTGGTGCAAGAGGCACTTCGTTGAAATTTTGTAGGTGGCGCTATCGAGCCATTTTGCCACGCCTAATACTGAAACCACTTCTGATGCGTGTGCGAAGATTCATGAGTTTTCGAGCATGTTTAGGCTCTCAAAAATGCGATTTTATTCGGGAGAAGAAGAAGAAGAAGAAGAAGAAGAAGCGGAATAATAATAAACCGAGCAATTCCAATAGGGTCCTCACACCATCGGTGCTCGGGCCCTAATAAATCAAATAGGATCAAATCAGAAACGAGTCAATGAATGCACGTGTGTCACCTGCTCCACAATGACAGATCTTTCATGTTGCATGAACAAATTATGATACACTAATACAAAAGAAAGTATTTGTATTCACAAAAATGTCTCTATTTGTACAAACTGCTGCACATTCATTTAATTCTGAATTTTGCATATTTGTTTGTGGATAGTAAAACATCTGCAACAATTTAAAGTTCACAGATAAGTGCATGCATTTATTAATCATTATGATACTAAAATCATCCCATATCAAGCTGTGTCTCTAAATAACTAGATCATAGGTAAAAAAAAAAATGCACATGAATGCTCCCTGATGACGAGTTTACCACTAGGAAGTTTTGATACTCAGATTCCCGAGATTAACAAGGCGTGACGCGTTAAACATGGAGGGGAGAGCTACTGATAAAATCATTGACTACAGAGAGACTTTAAGAGACTGTCTCTGGAAAATTGCAAGACGCGCTGTTTACTAATAAGAAAACAGGCGGGAATCAAAGGAAAAACAACTCATCTAAGAAAAGGCTACAGGTCGTTTACCTAATGATCAGGAATAAAGTCAACGTTATGGTAAATAGACCCTGTAAATGAACAAATTCTGCAAAGAAAAATAAATAAAACATAGGAACTACGTGTATATAGCCTACAGCAGTTGCTCTTTTTCTGATCGTGCGCGTGAAACACCTAAACTTTCTAGCAGGTTACTGACTGAAATGCGATTTTACCACCTATAAAACAACCGTTTGCCTCATTATTCATAAACGTTCTGTGTCAATTTCCATGCCTTTAACGTAGAAATAATCATTAAAAGTTGAAATTGAAACCGAAAGTTAAACTTACCTTTTATTAAGATTAGGAAGAGCAGTAACATGTTCCGTATGTTTCTGTAGAGCTGTGAAGAAAATGAATGTAATAAAGCTTATGATTGGGATTTGTGTTCCGCTGAATCTCCTTAGTGTTTGTCATCCCAGAGCCTCACCAATGCCCTGTCAAAATACCCACACTTGCGGTCTTGTCTATGTCCAGTAGACCACACAGAGGCGGCGTTAGGGGGAGGGGGTGCAGAATATGACAGGCATATGGGCCCAGGACGCTAGGGGGCCCCAAATCACGACTTTGGATTTTTTTTTTTTTTTTTTTTTTTTGTGTGTGTGTGTGTGTGATTTTCTTTTACATACGAACACGCTCACTAATAATATTGTAGTAAAATACAATTTAAATCTGTTAATTACAGAATGTAAGAAGTGAATGTGAGCACGCTCTCTCGTCACTTCAAAATACAGCGCATGACGTGTTAACAAAAAGAACAGGATGGATGGAAAGAAGAGCCTGTCAGGAAGAAGCGAAAATGTAAAAAAAAAAAAATATGGATGAAGACATTAAAAGGAAGTTTCCCTTACGAAATGGGCCCTTACAAATAAACAAAATATTGGAGATGACTGTTCGCGGATGTGTCGAAAGACCTTAAAGAAGTCTATAGAGGGTGTGCATCGACGTCACTTTCCCGCCGGAGTGGCAAAAGAACCTGCTGCATGACTGGATTTAAAGGAACACTCCACTTTTTTTGAAAATAGGCTCATTTTCCAACTCCCCTAGAGTTAAACAGTTGAGTTTTACAGTTTTCGAATCCATTCAGCCGATCTCTGGGTCTGGCGGTACCACTTTTAGCATAGCTTAGCATAGTTCATTGAATCTGATTAGACCGTTAGCATCTCCTTAAAAAATGACCAAAGAGTTTCAATATTTTTCCTATTTAAAACTTGACTCTTCTGTAGTTACATCGTGTACTAAGACCGACGGAAAATGAGAAGTTGTGATTTTCTAGGCTGATATGGCTAGGAACTATACTCTCATTCCGGTGTAATAATCAAGGAACTTTGCTGCCATACCATGGGTGCAGCAGGCGCAATGATATTACTCAGGGCCTGTGACCCCCTGCTTGCACAGGGAGCGTGCCTTGTAACCATGGAGACATTTGTGAGAGACGCTGCGTAATATCATTGCGCCTGCTGCAGCCATGGTACGGCAGTACCGTGTTCCTTGATTATTACGCCGGAATGATAATATAGTTCCTAGTCATATCGGCCTAGAAAATCGCAACTTTTAATTTTCCGTCAGTCTTAGTACACGATGTAACTACAGAAGAGTCAAGTTTTAAATAGGAAAAATATTGAAACTCTTTGGTCATTTTTTAACGAGATGCTAACGGTCTAATCAGATTCAATGAACTATGCTAAGCTATGCTAAAAGTGGTACTGCCAGACCCGGAGATCGGCTGAATGGATTCAAAAATGGTAAAACTCAACTGTTTAAATAGGGGAGTTGGAAAATGAGCCTATTTTCAAAAAAAGTGGAGTGTTCCTTTAAAGTCAGAGCGATCATCATTTTCATGATCGATTGTCGCTGTCACGTTCGAGTACTCGTGCCCATGCACCTAGTTTTGAGTAGCAATTGGGCGGGTTTTGTTTTGAAAACCTGGCAACCCTGGGCACGATCCAGTTTTTCTTTATGAGTTTAATTTCTATGGTGTTTCCCAACCTGTGAGCATTGGCCCACAGCTACTCAGTAGCTACTTCACTATCACAACTACTCCTCCCTCAAAACATTTCTGTTTTAAGCTACAAGAAAACTTATTAAAGTCAACAAGTCATGACATCCCCTAATGTCGTTCTCAAACAATACTAGAAGATAGGAACGCCTACTAGCGACCCTGTTGGCATTTGGCCACATACGGTGACAAAGAACAGGATGTTTAGAGTGATATACTGCGTGATTAAAAGGGCTTGACAAACCTTCAAGGATTATGGTGAACACTTTTATTTTGTTCTTTGTGTGCCTGTGGCGTCTATTTGGTAAGTTATGAGCGTTTTTAAGTTTCTTTAATAACTTTACAAATGTAATTTATTAGTTTTTGGACCTGCTGAGAAATTTATTTGAAGGACATATTTTGTTTTAAATCAGTCTGAATCACAAATAATTGTTTATTTTTCAGATCTGAGTGCTTGAGAAAAATTACATGGCAACTTTTATTGTTGTTCATCTCTAATATCAATTCATCTCATTCAACATTCATTGAAAAAAATGTCATCAATATCAATAACTGATAACTAGGTTTGGTCATCAATAACAAACTTTTTTTTTAGTCTGTACAAAATATGTTCGCTTTCCTCTGTAGATGTGACCGATGCAGTGAAGACAGTATCAGTGATGGAGGGAGATTCTGTCACTTTAAATATTGAAGTACAGAAATATTTGTTGATACAGTGGAGGTTTGGAAACACAAGAATAGCTGAAGTCAGCAGACTCACGCAAACCAACTCGACATATGACGGTCCTGATGAGAGATTCAGAGACAGACTGAAGCTGGATCAGACCGGATCTCTGACCATCACAAACACCAGAACCACAGACTCTGGACTTTATACAGTCACAGTTATCAGCAAAGACACCAGTTACATGAGTTTCAATCTTACAGTCAACGGTGAGTCAGAAATAATAACATTTTTAAATGTTTATTTTCTGTTCTGCTCCATTTCAATGGCTTTAAAATATGGATCTACTACAAATAAAGATCATAAATGTGTGTTATGAGACTAACGGCACAGTTTCTGTCATTATCAGAATCACCGCCACAAAGTACTTCATCACCAGAAAGATCATCAAGCACCAATTTTTTGTCGCCCAGCTGTGCGGTCAATAATTTAACCATAAACCAAACTGAGGATGCCAACGCTACTAAACTCCACCAGCCATGTTCAGGTACTTCACTCATAATATACGTGGATACTCTGATAAACGTGTTCAGTCAGTGTGATACTGTTTTTGTAAAGCTTTCACTCTGAAAGTCAGACTGAAGAATAGTGAGAATAGAAACCACACATTCAGAGGTGTTGCTTTATGTAACTGCTGATGGGTGTTAAACAATCAATCACATAAAACAATTAAAATAGCAAGATTTTTATTTGCATTACAGTTATGCATTTGGCAGGTTCTTTTATCGAAAGCCTCTTAACATTGCATTCAAGGTTTGCATTTGATCAGCTCATGCATTCATAGAGAAAGAAAGACTGTTTGTGCACTTAAGTGCCTTTGTCTGTTTTTTTCTTTTGTGATTTCACTGGAACAGAGATCAGACCGCAGAAGAGTGCGAGTGTGTGTGTGGGTTTGTTTTAGAAAACGTTTTTGCTTGAGGCTAAAAAAAGTTATAGGAGAAAGAATCACACAATAACACACTGCAATATTTGAGAGGCTGTAGAGAGAGGCACGGAAAGTGTAGGTCTCATTTCTCGTTTTCATGTTGAAAGGGTGTTTGTTCTGAATATTTCGATCAGGTAACTTCTTTGTTTAACTCTACGGGCAGCATTTAAAAACAGCATGACCACCTGTAGTGGGAAATACTCACCTTCAGATAAAAGGTTATATATTTCGCATATTTGGAGGGGACTTTATGTTTAAAAAGTTGTTGTTCAGTGTTAGCTTATTATGTTTATGTTGAAATTTTATGAATTTAATTTTTACATTTTTCATAATCTGTCTGTAAATGTTTGCATCCCCCAGTATATGTCACCAGTTTGGGGGTATAAATCAGTTGAAAACAGAATGCAATGAATTGCATACATATAAAAAAAAATTTGATTTAGATTTATCGGCCAGTATATCAGTTATCTGCTTTCAAATGTAAAGAATTATCGGTATCGGCCAAAATTTGAGACTTTCGTTTTTATAATCAGGATCTCAAAAATTATTAAAAAATTCTGATTTAGATTTATCAGCCAATATATCAGTTATTGGCTTTCAAATATAAAGAATTATCGGTTATCGGTATCGCCCAATATTTGAGACTTTTGTTTTTGTAATCAGGCCCTCAAAAATTATTAAAAATTTTGATTTAGATTTATCGGCCAATATATCGGTTATTGTTAGGGATGCACCGATACCATTTTTTAAGGACCGAGTACGAGTACAAGTACATGAGCTTGGTATCGGGCCCGATACCGATACTAGTATTATACTAGTACTAGTAGTGCATACTAGTAGTGCATCCCTAGTTATCGTCTTTCAAATATAAAGAATTATCGGTTATCGGTATCGGCCAAAATTTGAGACTTTTGTTTTTGTAATCAGGCTCTCAAAAATTATTAAAAAATTTGATTTAGATTTATCGGCCAATATATCGGTTATCGTCTTTCAAATATAAAGAATTATCGTTATCGGCCAATATTTGAGACTTTTGTTTTTGTAATCAGGCTCTCAAAAATTATTAAAAAATTTGATTTAGATTTATCAGCCAATATATCGGTTATTGTTAGGGATGCACCGATACCATTTTTTAAGGACCGAGTACGAGTACAAGTACATGAGCTTGGTATCGGGCCCGATACCGATACTAGTATTATACTAGTACTAGTAGTGCATACTAGTAGTGCATCCCTAGTTATCGTCTTTCAAATATAAAGAATTATCGGTTATCGGTATCGGCCAAAATTTGAGACTTTTGTTTTTGTAATCAGGCTCTCAAAAATTATTAAAAAATTTGATTTAGATTTATCGGCCAATATATCGGTTATCGTCTTTCAAATATAAAGAATTATCGTTATCGGCCAATATTTGAGACTTTTGTTTTTGTAATCAGGCTCTCAAAAATTATTAAAAAATTTGATTTAGATTTATCAGCCAATATATCGGTCATTGGCTTTCAAATATAAAGAATTATCGGTTATCGTATCAACCAAAATTTTCATACTGGTGCATCCCTACAAACTTGTATATATATATATATTTGCATGCATATGTGTTTTTTGTTGAGTATCATATTTATACATTAGGCTTTTATGGCTCATATATGCAGTTGAGAGATGGAGAAATAAATGTGCCCCAAAAGCCTGTTGTGTCATATTTGACATTTACACTAACATGAAAAAATGTCAAAAGAATTTTTAATTTTTAATATTAAAAAATGGTGTATGAATAATCAAGTAAACACAAGTTGCTTCAGTCCTGTAAATGTTCATCTTACATGTACTTTATAAAAATCATTACAAATTTCTGAGCAGAAAAGACTTTACTTAAAAAAAAAAGTATGAACTATCAATCAGAGGACAGAAGTAGATTGTGTATAACAGGTTTTTCAGCAAAGTTTTGGTCATATTGGTAATTTATAGACCCTAGAAATTTGTGTGTTAAATATTATACAGTATTATAATATATTCATAAATAGGCATTATACATATTGTTCTACAGAATTTTACAAAGAATGCTTAGTTTAAAGGGTTAGTTCACCCAAAAATGAAATTTCTGTCATTAATTACTCTCCCTCATGTCGTTCCACGCCCGTAAGACCTTCGTTCATCTTCAGAACACAAATTAAGATATTTTTGATGAAATCCGAGAGGTTTATGACTCGTCCAT
This sequence comes from Ctenopharyngodon idella, assembly GCF_019924925.1. NCBI lineage: Eukaryota > Metazoa > Chordata > Actinopteri > Cypriniformes > Xenocyprididae > Ctenopharyngodon > Ctenopharyngodon idella. Next base: position 5,178,472 of record NC_067220.1, read on the forward strand.
AGACAGCAATATAATCAACACTTTCAAGGTCCAGAAAGGTACTAAAGACATCGTTAAAACAGTCATGTGACTGCAGTGGTTCAACCTTAAAGTTATGAAGAGACGAGAATACTTTTTGTGTGCAAAAACAAAACTAAAATAACGACTAAATGCACGTTTTTCTTTTTTTCAGACAATATCCACTGTTGTGGTTTCAATGAAACTGTGATCCGATTGGCTCTCTCTGCTCTGGTGGGCGTGGCTACGGTTGCTTTTCTGGTTTATGACATCAGATCTACAAGAAGTGAGCTGATCAGAACAAAAGAGTCCAGAAATCACCGTCAGGCTCACAGAGTAAAATCAGGCCGTCGGTATGAAATGAGCAGAAGGTTTAGTTCCAGATATGTTTGATGAAGTTTGCTGGTATAAACCCAAAAATAAAACATTTTCTGTATTTGCACTGCTGTTTATTAACAGATTATTTGGCATTTATTGATTGTATATGCATAGAATATGACTTTGATTGATCTGTTAAATGAAAATACAATCACTCTAAACATAGTCACGCAAACAAAATAATAATTAGCAATGCCATAGAATGATTTCATAAGCTCTTGTGTCTGATGCACCCTTGAAATGAATCGCAGAGGAAATTGGTGACTTTTAATAAAGATTTAGTTTTACAACAGTAAGAGAGAGCTTGCATTTTTCTGTTCTACTGTCCACTTTTATAATTCAAATAGTAGAATTCATGTGATACACTAGCAGCTCGGATTGTGAGTCGAAACGTTTTGTGGTCTCAGTTTGCCACATCGCATAACCTGATTTTGCTGAGTTCAACATGTTCCTGGGTCAACATTTTTGTTGATCCTGGAACAACATTCAAATCAACCAATCAGATTTGAGGGACAAGTTTACAGATTATGTCAAGTTTAAGCTTAAAATCATGAATTGGTGCTTCTACGTCAGTGTTATTCATCTATCATTTCCCTCTGATTTTTGGGATAACTTATGGGTAGGGTTAGGTTTAGGGGTAGGAATAGGGTTAAGACTAAATTTTCAGACTGGAATGTTGTTCCAGGATCAACAAAATATGTTGACCCAGGAACGCATCTAACTCAGCAAAATCAGGACGTGCTATTTACATCTGTGTGGTTTGATGGGTGGACAAACTGTCCAGATAGCAGAAGAATGAAGGATATTGGGAAAAGAAAAAATAACAGTTTAATTTGCTTAAAAAGGTAACAAACCTGATTAATTAATTTAACTTTTTGTTGAGTTAATAGTAGTACTTTTTTTATTTTTGCCATATCAAGATATTACTACTTAACAGCCACTAGGTGGCGCTCCATCACTGTCATTTGTTTTAAGAGACACCTGAACTGGACATCATCAGCCACTACAGTAAACTAAATGGCAGACACAATCATTTTATGTGAATTTGATGTTTTGTTTTGTTTTTTGAATATGCAAACAATGTAAATTAAGTGGTCTTGTTAACTACTAACACATAAAGACCATTATTAATTTTACGATGTTTAAATTGTTGACTTTTATTTTGAAATGTGTGGCCGAAAAAAAGAGAAACCATTTTTTATGTGAAAAATAAATAAATAAAATGTCAAAAAATCACAAACAGTAATTGTGGTGGCAGACATATTATATCCATATACTGCATATATTTTAACTATTTACTATTTTCTCATTTTATTTTTTAAAACCGCAGATTAGTTGAGGTAACCGGCTGCTCTCGTGCAGTGAGTGACGCGCTACACGGAAGTGTTTTTTCTCCGCGCTTTCACTGTAAACTAACTAGCATGGCTGTTAAATTTGGAGGTTGACTTGATGTAGTGTGTCCAAGCGCTCAGTCGTGTGGCCACATACACTCTCATAGAAATCATACTGTGATTTCTCTTTTGCAGTTTTTAATAACTAAGTGACACTGATATATCTTGCCAGATAAAATAATACACAATATAGCTTCATCTCAGCCAGCTGATCCTGTATTTAATCAATGCATATCATCATATCTTCCTAATTTATTAATGTTAAAGCATTAAGGGATAATATAACAGCATGACCCTCTGTAATGCAGCTCTGAAATGAATTGTAGCCTATTGTGGAATCGTTACACCAACTAGCCTATGTTTTACGCTGCATTCACACGGTGCATCGCCGTCAATGCTTGGCGGAGGGCGTGTCCGAAGCTTGTGTTGACGTGAACATTATAGTGATAACAGCCAATCACATTACTTTCCAGTGTTGCAGCGATTGCTCTAGAGTGTTTGCATAAGGCGATCTGATTCGCTGACGCCTGCGTTGGCGCTTGAAAAGTTGAGAAATCTTCAACTTCTGCCGCGAGCAACGCGAGTGAAGCGGTGCGACGGAACCCACAATTCAGTTCGGCGACACATGACGTCACCCATTCAAAGTAAACGAGAAGCGTTATCGCAGACGCCCCGTGTGAAAGCAGCATCGCTGGACTTAAATGGAACAAATAGGCTACATGATTTCTTACGCTGCATTCACACGGGGCATCGGCGTCAACGCTTGATGGAGGGCGTGTCTGAAGCTTGTGTTGACGCGACCGTTATAGTGATAACAGCCAATCACATTACTTTCCAGTGCTGCATGAACGCAATTGGCTAGCGATTGCTCTAGAGTGTTTGCATAAGGCGATCTGATTCGCTGACGCCTGCGTTGGCGCTTGAAAAGTTGAGAAATCTTCAACTTCTGCCGCGAGCAACGCGAGTAAAGCGATGCGACGGAACCCACAATTCAGTTCAGCAACGCATGACGTCACCCATTACCCATCACCAAGCTTGAGATCTGCCGGTTGCAGGCGGGGGATAGGGTGACCACCTGTCCCGCTTTGCGTTGTACCGCACAACATTTTCACCCTTTGCCCCACACGTCGCATATTGAGAAAATGTTCCGCATTTTCCGAAGCTTGTGTTGACGTGAACATTATAGTGATAAAAAAATGACAAGGAAAAAAAAAGACATGTTATGTTACATTGTGATGTAATGATGTTTTCTGGAAGGGACTAAAGAACAAAGGCAGAATACAAATATTTTTATTAAGTTAGATAGACATTATATAACAGTTTCAGGTTATGTTTTAGTGTTGATAACATGTTGTCCCACATTTGGTTTGTTTGATGGTGGTGACCCTAGCGGGGGAGGAGAGACATGCTTTCCGTAGTGTGCTGAACCACCATCATTCATGGCAGACCACGGATGCGATTGAAATTCTAATGTTTTGAATATCAGATATTCAACATCAAGACTAGTTAAATACATGAACTTGTCTGAGAAAAAACACGCAGAATCTGACCAATGAGAATAAAGTCCTCACCGGTCATGATACACAGTTCATAATACAGTCTTATATCTTTAATAAAATTGGAAGCCTCCCTTTTATCTTAAAGTGCAACTATATATATAAATAAATTATTTATAAATAAAACACCATTGGGTTATTTTGAAGACATTCAAAATAAAATACTTTGGCATATTTTGTCACAAAACTCGTTGGAAAAACATTACAATAAACGTTTATTTTAGTCTACAGCTGAAAATGTTCTAAAATCAATAGACGCCTGTAGTTTTGATGTTAGTATTTATTTTTCAAGTGTGCAATATTTTCAGTCTGTTGCCCCGAGAGTCGCTGTGGTATAAACAATATGTAGAAAGCTATTCTTTTGTAATGAGATGACCACAAAAAGGATATGACATCACAGATAGGACCCCTGTAGACCCTCATGACTGTGTGTAAAGGTTAGTAAATCTTTTAAAAATAATTCAACGTTTCTATAATATGGCAAGATTAGATAGATTCACATGTCAAATCATAAAATCCCCAAGAAAAGGACATGGAAGGACATCCTGTTTTTGTCTGTCAACATCTTCGACAAATTCAGATTTACACCATTACAACAACAGAGTTCTGCAGTTTTCACTGTGTAATGTTAAATCATGAGTCAATTTCACAAAATGCCACATTACACATATCACACAACTCAAACCTTGTGTTCTTCAACTAATCAGCAAATGAAGTTCACTATTGAACTTCTTCATTTGCCTTTGACCCATTTAACACTATAGTATTTGTTTCTCTGTGTGGTTCATGCTAGCAGGAAGAGGCTCACAGAAACTCTTGACAAGATGTTTGTCCATCTATCAGACCAAAACCACATTTCTTTCCAGATCTGAAGGACTCAGACCACATCAGGTTCACTCGAAACTGAACTTGTAGAGGGGGGAAATAATGTATTCAATGGAACCATTTTTCACAAGAAAACCACTAAGATGTCTTCTGTACTGGCAAGTCTTGATATGATGACTCTTTGTAGCCTAGTATATATATAGCGCGATCACAGTCACGCTCACACTCGCGGAGGCGCGCAGAGAAATTCAGATTATCTGACTGAAGACTTTCGACGTTTCGTTATTTCGCTACAGATCACGAAGCGTCAAGCTTTGGTTTAAATCCATGTAGGTTTTAAAGTATAAGAGATTAAATATCTCAATAAACCCACGGGAACCATCTTCAGCAAAGTTTTAGGAAATTCGTTTTTATTGCGGCCATTTTCCAGAAAAGTCAAGTAACGTCTCAGTCACAGAAAATGTATACATTTCTTTGGTTCTGTTTGTGTTATGGACTCCTGTTTGGTAAGTTATTCGTGTTTTTATGTTACAAGTTATTTATGTTAAAGAGAAATAAGATATAAACTAGTAAGAAAAATCCTGTGGTAAAAAATACAGATATACTGTTTATCGACGAGGTCTAAATTTGTTTACCATTTCACAAAAAACACCTTAAAGTCGTTTATTACTGGTCTGTTAGCTTTGTAATGACCAGTTTGGACCAAATAATCTGACACTCACTGTTCCATTGTTTTCCAGGTGTGTTTGGTGTTGGGACAGGTGAAATCAAAAGGGTATCAGAGGGAGAGTCTGTTACTCTAAACATTAAGGCGCAGAGAGATAAGGAGCTACTGTGGTTGTTTGGAGATCAAGAGACTCTCATTGCTGAAATCAAGATGGAAGACGGAGTCTATAAAACATATGATGGTGCTGATGGGAGATTCAGAGGCAGACTGGAGCTGGACTATAATACTGGATCTCTGACCATCACAAACATCAGAACTGAGCATGCTGGACGCTATCAACTTCAGATCATCATCAGCGATACGTTCTCATACGAGACATTCACAGTTTCTGTCTATGGCGAGTAAAGAAATATAGTTGTTCTTCGTATTTGTACTGTGCACAATTCCTTTAAAATTAAACACTTATTTAACATTATTTTATTTATTCTAACTTGATTTTCCAGCTCGTCTGCCCGTTCCTGTCATCAGCAGAGACTCTTCTCAGTGTTCTTCATCATCAGGATCGTCAGTGTCAAAATGTTCACTGTTGTGTTCAGCTGTGAATGTGAGTCATGTGACTCTCTCCTGGTACAGAGGAAGCAGTTTATTGTCCAACATCAGCGTGTCTGATCTCAGCGTCAGTCTCTCTCTACCTCTGGAGGTGGAACATCAGGATAAAAACTCCTACAGATGTGTGCTGAACAATCCCATCAGCCACCAGACCAAACATCTGGACATCAGTGGACTCTGTCAGCCATGTCCAGGTACAACAGTATGTATATTTGCTCATATTTAGTATGCAACTTTATTTATAGTAATGCCACTAACATTAAAGAGAGAAAAAAGAGATTTACTCACTCTCCAGCCATCCTAGGTGTATATGACTATTAGATGAACACAGTCGGAGATATTTTTAAAAATATTAGTCCTCCAAGGTTTATAATGGTAGTGAATGGGGGGCCACATTTTAAACCAAAAAAAAAAAAAAAAGCATCCATCCTCCAGTGGATTAATGAAGGCCTTCTGAAGTGAAGCGATGCGTTTTTGTAAGAAAAATATCCATGTTTAAAACTTTATAAATTAAAATAACTAGCTTCCGGCGGACGACCGTACGCATACTGCGCAACTCGATTTGGGCGGAAGAGCAACGTTTGACCCGAACGCAATGATGAAGCGCGGAGGAGAGAGCAAATCAAAACACCGGTCACGAATTAGAAGTCTAAAACGAGAAATCTTAAAGAGAAATGACAGAGGATTTTGATATAAGAGAACAGGAGGCTGTGCAACAAAGCCTTATTTGTTTGAACCGCGAGAGGCGTCTATTTACATCCTACGCCATACATCGCGTCAGAGGATGATTACTCACAGGGTTGCCAGGTTTTCACAACAAAACGCGCCCAATTTGTACTCAAAACTAGCCCAATTGCGTTTCGGGGGGGGGGGGTCTGCCAGTAAAAATCACATTCATGTCGCAAAATCCACGTTTTTGGCGGGGTTCCCCTGGTAAAATTCGCATTCCAGGGGCTAAATATCATGTTATTTGGGGTCGCTTCAACCCGCGGACATGAAAAACAACCCGCGACAACAGTGTAAAAGTAGCCCAATTAAAAGTTGCGCAGTATGTGTACGGTCGTCCGTGGGAAGCTAGTTTATTTGAGTTTATAAAGTTTTAAATATGGAAATATTTCTTACAAAAACGCATCAAAAGATCTTTATTAACCTCTGGAGCCGTATGGATTGCTTTGATTATTTATGGATGCATTTTTTTGTTTTGTTTTAAAATTTGGGCAGCCATTCACAACCATTATAAAATAAATAAAAATATCTCAGATTGTGTTCGTCTGAAAGACCTAGGATGGCTTGAGGGTGAGTAAATCATGGGATAATTTTCATTTTTGGGTGAACTATCCGACTACATACATTGTGAACTATATTCTTAGTGAGGTTTTTCTCCATTCACTCATGTTTTCCAGCTCCTCTGCCGATTCCTGTCATCAGCAGAGACTCTCCTCAGTGTTCTTCATCATTACCAGACCAGAATTGTTCACTGCTGTGTTCAGTGTTGAATGTGAGTCACGTGACTCTCTCCTGTTACAAAGGAAACGGTTTATTGTCCAGCGTCAGTGCGTCTGATCTCAGCGTCAGTCTCTCTCTACCTCTGGAGGTGGAACATCAGGATAGAAACACCTACAGCTGTGCGATCAACAATTCATTCACTAACCAGACTCAACATCTGGACATCTCTCAGCTCTGTCAGCCATGTTCAGGTACACAAGTTGTGATACTAGATCTGTATCAAAAATTCTAATCTTGAACTTTTTTCAGTGGCTTTTTGCCTTTCCTCAGGCCGCACGCACTGTTGTGGTTTTACTGAAACTGTCATCCGATTGGCTGGCTCTGCTCTGGTGGGCGTGGCTACTGTTGCCATTCTGGTTTATGACATCAGGTCCAGAAGGTCTTATCAGAAGAGGAGAGAGCAGACGACCCCGCCGCACGCAGATGAATATGATGATGTGGCATCAGGTCACTAGGTGGTGATGATGTTCAGCTGTCCGTTACAGGAATGCAAATAAGGAATACACCAGGCATCTCAAACCTTGTCAGTCATACTGAGAATAATAAAATCCACAGAATGAAAACATGAAAACAAATACTCTAATAATGGTACTCTTCATAAGTGATTATAATGACATCTGGTGGTTGTTTTTGGTGCCTAATGTCTTTCTGTATCTCTGTTGTTCCAAACATTTACTTTTAATGTACATTTTATCTTTTTTTTAACACCAAGAAGAAATTGTTTTATTGGTTCATAAAAAAGTGTTTTTAAGTTTTGCCATGTGAAATCTGATTACATTATACTCTAAAAAATGCTGGGTTGTTTCAACCCAAATTTGGGTAAAATGTGGACAAACCCAACCGTTGGGATAAAACTGTAAATTAAAAATAACCCAGTGGTTAGGTTTGTCCATATTTTACACAAATTTGGGTTGAAACAACCCAGAATTCTTTAGAATATGTATGAAAACAATGTCTTATTTGACTACCACTTCATGATTCATATGAATTATTGTAACATCCAGCAAATTCATTAAAGATAAAAATGTCTTGAGCATGTTTAATGAATATATTAACCTGTTATCTGGCAAACTTGTGTTTGATTTGTTTTGGCTGAAATTACCCTTTTCCCCCCCTTCTTTAGATATAGACCAACATTATTACAGTTCCTCTACTTGCACCTTGCGGTGCCCCAAAAGATAAGAAAATGATTTTGATTTTACACTGATTTTATAAAAGTTTAGATTAATCCTGTGTAACGCTTCACTCAATTTGGTACAGACACAATGTCTGAGAATGAACCAGTTAAATCAGAAGACGAGAACAAGGATGTACAACAATAATGAACCACCCATGCAAGGTATAAGGTTTAACTGAATGTATTGTCTTGTTTGAAGATATTATATCTCAATAAATAGAACGCATAACAGAATGAAAAGTAAGGTACAATATGTATGTATTTCTCAAACAAATAAAAAACAGAAGAAATGTTTTCCTTAAACACCAAGTTAATTCTTTCTGATATTTTCTTACAGGTTTCAAGACTCAAATGTACTCAGAAGGTAAGTCTGATAACTTGTCTTTTAAACAATATTTATGTAAATTAGGAAGTTCAATTTTACAGAACAAAAGAGAAAAAAATAAAATAAAAGCAATTACATTTGATCAAACAACACAAATAAAAAACAAATAAACCCAATAAATTACCATGATTTACAGAAGACTCCCACTAAAATATCATTCAGTGTAACAATCTTGTCAGGCATATTTACAACAAAAATATCCTATGTTTTGCCCATTTGTCAGCAAGATTTTTTAAAATGCAATACAATTTAGTATGCTCAATTATTCTTTTATATATTTTAATATGCACAGGTCACAATAAGTATGTTTTTTTTTATTTTACATAAATATAAGTGTTACACTGAATGATAATGGAAAATTATTTCACCCACATTTTGACATTTGTGATCCTGGAGCACAAAACCAGTCATAAGTCACACAGGTATATGTCTTGCAATAGCCAACAATACATTGTATGGGTCAAAATTAACAAATTTTCTTTTATGCAAAAATCATTAGGATATTAAGTAAAGATCATGTTCCATTAAGATATTTTGTTAATTATCCTAAATATATCAAAAATGTATTTTTGTGAGTGGATATGCATTGCTAAGGACTTCATTTGGACAACTTTAAAGGTGATTTTCTCAATATTTTGATTTTTTTGCACCCTCAGATTCTAGATTTTCACATAGTTGTATCTCGGCCAAATATTGTCCTGTCCTATGGAAAGATTATTTATTCAGCTTTCAGATGATGCATAAATCTGTGATGTATAAAAATTGACCCTTATGACTGGTTTTGTGGCCCATGGTCACATTTTATTCCCCCAAAACTTATTTGAGACCTCAAAAGTAGACGTTTTACTTGCATATAATGTGCTTTCTATGTATATAACATCACTTTTGTAAATTTCTGTTGATGCGGACATCTAAATGTCTTTGACCCATAAACATATATACAATGTGCATTTTTTCAGAGCAGCTTTATAGGAAAAAATTCTGCAGTGAGAAAAACATGTCATGCCTAATGTATCTTTCAGTCTTCTGCCTAAAAACTAGAAACATGGGAAAACCATACACTGTAAAAAATATTCCGTAGTTTTTACAAAATAATTTTGGCAGCTGTGGTTGGCAGAATAATTTTGTAAAAAATACAGAAAAACTGTAAACACATTTACAGAACGAACTGTCAATTTTACAGTATAAAACTGTAATTTACAAACAAGAAAATTTGAATGTAAACAAGTAAGTTCAACAATGCACACTACTACTAAAATCTGTTTTGTACCTTTAACATACACTGACAACCACCATAATAATGCAGGCGGTAAAAGAGAAAGCCACATGAAGAATCAGAGTTCATCACAAATAGCTTTTCCAGGAGCTGAAGTATATACTAATGCAAAGAAGGTGCAAAGAGTCATTCACGCAAACGCAAAACACCATCATGGTAACCCACAACACTTACATAATGCAATAAACATTCATTAAACAACAGAAGATGTAACATAAAACCCTAATGTACATAACTGATAACAAAAACTATTAAGAAACATGATTTTTTAAACAAAATACTTTCAAATGTGGAGTGATTTGTGGGAATATCAGTTTACAGTTTTTGACTGTAAATTAAACATTGATTTGTTCTTTTTTACTTCTAAAAATTGTAAAATTTACAGCATTTTACTGTGAAAATTACATAAAATGTCTGGTAAGAGCTTTTACAGTTTTTCCCTGTATATAGTACTGGAACTTACTGTTAACCTATTTACAATTTTTTTCCATAGCATTTTTACAATATTTCACTGTTAAAATCACATTCATTTTTTACAGTGTAGACACAATTGTCTTGAGTGTTTTCTGTTTTTCCCTTTATTACTTGATCAGATATAAACATGAAATCCTAAATGTGAGCAGAATTCAGAGAGACTCTGTACTGATCATTTCTGCAATAGAGTGAAAAAACAGATTAATATTGAAAATATTCATCCAGCTGTTGTAATTGATCATGATATATATAAATGAGAATAAAAAAATAAATACGTATGTTGCTTTCTTTTACTTTTTTGCATCATCCTGCAAGCTTTTTAAACTCACGAAGACCACATTTACTAGAATTTATCATGTTCTGTTGTATTTATTGTGGCAAATTTTGACTAGTTGTAGAATTTATTATAGATAATCTGATAAGAGAATAGATTTTTTACTAAAGATTTATATTACAGCTGTGGCATGTTGTAGCTATAGTTTCTGTGTACTGTGTTGCTATTTTTCATAACAAATGCTATAAAAAGAAAGAAAGAAAAAATGGTCTTACCTGTAATTATATCCTTACTGTAACAAATGCTATAGTTAACAACTACAAGAACTATGTTATTTTAAGGCCGAGTACAAGTTAGAGCTTTAGGATATGGACCATGATCATTTCTGCAATAGAGTGAAAAAACACTGATTAATATTGAAAATATTCATCCAGCTGTTGTAATTGATCATGATATATATAAATGAGAATAAAAAAATAAATACATATGTTGATTTCATTTACTTGCATCTCTTATCTTTTCCAGTCACTAATCTATCCCAAGGGTTCTTAAGGCCTGAATGCCTTTTTTTGGTCTTAAAAATGCAAAGAGTAATTTCCATTAGTAAGACTAAAATGAACTGCAAAAAAACTATTTTCAGACAATGTTTCAGGATATTAACAGATGTTCCATTTGCTTATTTATTATTATGAGTAGCTGATTAGTTCCAAATATGTCACTTAACTCTAACCTAAAAGGCATCAGAATATAACAAGTTTCTTCCCATTTTTGAGAAGAAAAGTGTGAAAAATAATTTGGTTTAAAACAAAGAGGGAAAAAAACTAAAAAGGTCAGGTACTGTTTATTATTGCTTTACAGTATCAGGTACATCGCTGTATCGCTGTTTGATTTTATATGTTCTTCCAGCTCTTCTGATGTCATTAATCAGAAGAACAGCAGCAGCTACTGCAGCCACGCCCATCAGAGCACTGACGACCAATCGGATCACAGCTTCAGTGGTGTCAAAACAAAGGTCGCAGTCTGAGGAAAAACAATAAATTGAGCACTAAAAAAACTGCATAACACAAATTCACAAAAATCCACCAAACTGGATCCAGTGTACCTGAAGGTGTCTGACAGAGTCCACTGATGTCCAGATGTTTGGTCTGGTTGCTGATGGGATTGTTGATCACACATCTGTAGGTGTTTTTATCCTGATGCTCCACCTCCAGAGGTAGAGAGAGACTGATGCTGAGATCAGACACGCTGATGTTGATCAATAAACCGTTTTCTTTGTACCAGGAGAGAGTCACGTGACTCACATTCAACACTGAACACAGGACGATCCTTGATCTTTCAGAACATTGTGAAGGGTCACTGAAGATCACAGGAGTGGGCAAAGTAGCTATACATCACAAGAAATGTAAGGAAATAAAAAATAAACTAGAAAGAATTAGTATAGTGTTATTTACAACACAAATGAAGACTCACCATAAACGGTAACAGCGAATCGATTGATTGTTTTCTTATTCTTGATAATGATGCTCAGCTGATAAACTCCATTGTGTTCGCTACTGACGTTTGTGATGGTGAGATCTCCAGTTTGTCTTTCGAGCTTCAATCTGCCTCTAAATTTCTCGTCTTCATATCTAGTAACGTTTCCCGCCGTTATTCGGGTTATACGAGTTCTGCTCGATCCAAACCGCCACTCGATCTCATCGTCGCTCTGAATCTCAGTCAGACCGGTGCGGAGAGTGAAGGAATCTCCCGCCATCACTGGCACTTCTATCTCATCCGTCTCAACGCCAAACACTCCTGAAGAACAAGATTAGATTATAAACATGTAAAAAAAAAGATCTAAATCACTTGAATGATCCTGTACACGTCATTCACAACTCACCATCCGGAAGAAAACAACATAAACAGCACAAAACCGCGCGAATCATTTTCTTCAACGGTCTGAGGTAAATCCGTCGAATGCAATTCAGGTTGATTTACTGAAACACGACGGTGTCGCGTGTTTAATATTGTTTCATTATCTTAAACACAATATTTGTAGATAACTTGGGGGGGGAAACTCCTCAGCCAATCGAAAGACTCCTTCAGTCTGTTAGCTTCCTTGAGGTTCGCGCGGTTGTGTACATGCACGCGCATCGCGCGGATAAGAGCGAAGGAGATGATGTCGTGTCTCAGTTTCGCATCCTGGTCTTTATTCCTTAACATTGAATATCATCCCAAAACAGTAACCTGTGTTTATCGCTTGTTTCCGTTGAAAACCTATGCCGATTTGACTATTTTCAAACTGGTAGAGTTGCTGTGTTGTTGTTTTCTCTTCAGAATGTTGCATCATTTCTTTGGTTTGTTCGATCTACTGTTGCTGTGTTAGGCAATATATTCTGATATATATATATATAAGATATATATATATATAAGAGCTGTGCAAGGATGCACAAAGGGTAAGAATCAGATGTCAGTGTTGCTAGATTAACTGCTTTATGTTTACAGTGAATCTGTGTAGAGTGGAAATGTGACTTAAAGGAAAATAATGCCCTTTGCAGTCAACCACACACATGTAGTTGTAAACAGGCGCAAGACGTCTGTCCACTCAAGAGAAACCACATTCATTTGGGTCACTGCCACTAAAGTTTGACTAAACTAACCCAAGTTAAACTCAGACCGCAGCCGGTTTCGGTTTGACTCGGAAACTGAGCTGATAGAGAGTACAGTGGAAACAAGACATTTCTTGCATGAGAAGAATAAACTATTATTTGACTGTTTTATTTTGAGCTGGTTTGAGGGGGAGTCAAATCTTGAGATTCAATGATAGCCAGTGTTGCCAAGTCCGTGGTTTTCCCGCAGAATTGCAGTAGCCCCTCACTGCAGAACACGAGTTAGTGTGGAACTTCTGTTAGTGTAACAATAGTTATTGATAAATTACATTGAAAAATATATTAACACTATAAAAATGATTATAATTTTTTGACACAAAAAAGACAAAAAAGTTGACGGTTACTAACTATACTATGTTAAGTAAAAAATACAAAAATAAAAACAAACAAACAAGAAGATGCTTTAACAGTATCAATATTAATCAATATAATCAATATTCACTCATTCATAACAGTGACAGTGAATCTCTGTTCCTGCTCTTTACTGTTGATGTCAATGGTATTAACTCCTATGTTCGACTTTTAGATTAGTAATAGTGATTTGTCCAGTCTTCTCATCAACAGTCTTTGAATCTCGGATTTGGGATTAGATATTCTCCTTCATCCCATTCAATCGCCTTGTTAACAGTTCCAGCAGTGATTCTGTGTTTCCAGATAATGCTGGTGACAAGAGAAGGAAGAGATCTGACTGGACGAAAAGAGACTTGATCACCCACAGCTTTCATCACATCTACACCTGATGGATAAAATATGAGAGAGGATGTTAGTCAACATTCAACAAGTCTGATCTAGCTGGGCAATTTCCAGGCAACACACATTATCATTTCCACGGAATTTTGATATAGTACCAGTTTATTTCCATTATGAAGAAAGCATATGTTACATGAATACAGTAATCATTAAATATATAGTATAGGTTTTACTATAGCTATCCATTAGGGTCCCATCAAATAGTTTTTTACAGCCTGGCCTGAGGCTAATGAAAAATAATCCATACCTAAATTACACTGTAAACATTTGATATTTGCAATTCAGAATACAAAACTATGATATTATTTATAACTACCAAATAACGGACACCCTGTCATTTCCAATTAAACATTAAAAACTTACCTGAAACATCTTCTGTGGTGAGGAACACAAAGATTTTCTTTATAGCTATATTCTTTATAGCTGATGTCAATGGTATAAACTCCACTATGGTTGACAGTTAAATTAGTAATAGTGATTTGTCCAGTCTTCTCATCAAGAGTTGTGATGTTTTTGAATCTCGGATTCGGGATTAGAATTTGTTCTTCATCCCATTCAGTCACCTTGACAACAATTCCAGCAGTGTTTACGTGTTTTGATGTTCATACTCCATTAAAGACACATAAATATCCATCTGAATTACTTTTTGTTTTAAATAGAAGTATTAACACATTTTACATTTACATGTTTAGTTCATGTCCTGCATCAAACTCATCACATTAGCACTGTTAGTGTAAAACAATCCCTTTGCCTTGGTTGCCAAATTAAACAGGAAAAAATGCCTTTCTTCTCTCACCAAAGAAGAGTTTTTTTGTATTTCATTGTTTCTTTGTGTTCTGTTCCTGTTTCCCTTCTTTTCCCGCTTCTTTTCCATTTCCTAGGTTACTGATTATGCCCTTGTTTGTTGCCATGAAGAAAAGGAGGACAGCTGTCTCCAGCAACAGCTGGATCTGAGGCAGGAGACAAACTCATCATCTTGATATCTAAATTACACAAAATGCCTCTAAGCCAAAAGATAAAATTAAGCAAATTTTTGTAAAGAGATTCTCATCTTGTCACTTTGAAACAAAGTATCTGCAGATATGTTACAGTAGATTCAGAACCTCAGAATGAATTTCAAACAGCGTCAGTGTGGAGCAGCAGACAGAACGATCAGAGATCAAAGAGCTTTAGGATATGGACCTTCTTGAATTTTTGACTAAACAATTGGTTTTGTTTAAAAACAAACCTCAAATTCTTTCATAGGGCCCAAAATTGCTAGCGGCGCCCTTGTCCTCGCCCACCTGGATCTCTTGTTCTGCAGTGAGGAATGGGGCTACTTTAACACTGTTGCTGCGGGTTGTTTTTCATGTCCGCGGGTTGAAGCAACCCCAAATAATATAATAAAATGTGATTTTTTTACCAGGGGACCCCCCTTGAAATGCATTTGGGCTAGTTTTGTTGTGGAAACCTGGCAACCCTGATTATATCAGAAAACGAAGTCCTTAAACATCAGACATTCATTTTGTGATCGTTTGTGGTGTCGTCTTTTTTCAGTTCTTCATTTTGCTTCTCGTTTCTCCTTTTTTCCCACTTTGAATTCCAATAGTCCAAACAAACCTGTAATCATGTTTAGAATTGTTTTAAGATTAACATTCACTGAATGTAAGTCATCTTAAAAGGAAATCTGTTCTCTTATCGAAATCTGCAGATTGGCTTGGTTCCTTTTTTCAGCATCTGTTCACTGCAGTTAGACACTGGCTAGGCAACAGTAGCATTAACAAAACCTCTCAACAAGACCACATCCTGTAGAAATGTATGACAGTATCTGAGCAGACACAATCTGACCCTT
Source organism: Ctenopharyngodon idella (assembly GCF_019924925.1). Taxonomy (NCBI): domain Eukaryota; kingdom Metazoa; phylum Chordata; class Actinopteri; order Cypriniformes; family Xenocyprididae; genus Ctenopharyngodon; species Ctenopharyngodon idella. The sequence continues at coordinate 5,194,216 of NC_067220.1, forward strand.
AATGTTGTTATCAAGCACTTAGTGAGCTTTTAGCGTTCGGACGGTGTATTCATTCCCTATTAATATTGAATTCATCACTCAGCCCAGATATTCTGCACACCATTTTTTCTTGTTCATTTCTGGGGGGACGACACTATCGTACAGTTTTATTATTTTTATTGTATTGTTGTGTTGTTGTGTGTTAAAACAAAGCCCCTTTGAGGAAAGTCTGTTCACTCGGCGGCCATATTTGCAACGCCCCCGAGCAGCCATTTCGTGCATCCAAGACCAAAGGTGCGTCTCAATTCACATACTTATGCACTATTCTATGACGTTTTTAAGTATAAATAGTGCAAGTAGTGTGTTCACACTGAAAATTCCAAAAAGAAAAAGTGCACTTTAAATACCCGGATGATGCACTAAATTAATGGAAAAAACTAAGTGTGGAATGTTGCACACTTGATGAGCGTAGCGGAGGGGGAGGGGGTATCAGACTCCGTTGTTAAATGACAAAATAACCAAATACAATTCATGCACTACATGGATGAGTACATAGTGCGTCATTTGAGACACAACTCAAGTCTGATCTATTTGAATGGGAGAAATCTCAAAAAACACTTGCCGAACTCAATTAAATAACATAATTCAAATCAGCAACAAAATCTGACATGAACTGTCACATAAATGTTGTTTCTTATGTTCTAAAAAAGCTTATTTTTCAGGCTAGACCAGCCAATGCGCATGTGCAGTCCTATGTGCGAGTCTCAGGTTTCTATCGTAACCGGAGCTTCTAATGGCAGCTGCAGTGACGCAGTGACTTTACCAATCAGCGATTGGCTCTTTTACTTAGTAGGCGGAACCTATTCTGCCATATTGTGCATTGCAGTTTCTCCCATTCACATGTAATAGGAGTGAACTGTCTATCTATATCTATAGTTTTTGTCGTATGAAAATCGTATGAAACTACATAGTATTTTTACTACACTGCAGTCACGCAGTTTTTTTACCTCAGATTTGACGCTTTTTAAACCCTGCGGCTCGTGATGACATACTGATGTCCTAAGACACGAAACGATCGGTTTGTGTGAGAAAACGAACAGTATTTATATCATTTTTCACCTCTAAAACACCACTATGTCCAACTGCGTTCAGCATCCAGTTAGTGAGGTCTAAAAACGCGCTCTGATGACGGAACTGATGTCTCGCGTTTTGCTTCAATGAGTGCGAGACATCACTTCCGTCATCAGAGCGCGTTCAGACCTCACTAACCGGATGCTGAAGGCAGTTGGACATAGTGGTGTTTTAGAGGTGAAAAATGATATAAATACTGTTCGGTTTCTCGCACAAACTGATCGTTTCGTGTCTTAGGACATCAATGTGTCGTCACGAGCCGCAGGGTTTAATTTGGATTTGTCTGTTTGTTTTTTTGACTCTTATAGATGGAGTTCTCATTGACAAGCATTATACGACTGACAGACCGCAACGGTTGGAGTTAAAAATCATCATTTGTGTTCTACTGAAGATACAAAGTCACCTACATCTTGGATGCCCTGGGGGTAAGCAGATAAACATCAAATTTTCATTTTTGGGTGAACTATCTCTTTAATACTGGATACACTCTAAAAAATTCTGGGTTAAAAATAACCCAAGTGGGTTAAAAATGGACAAACCCAGTGATTGGGTTCAGTATATTTCACCAAACCTGCTGGGCAGTTTTATCTAAATCAGCTATTGTTTAAAAATGACTATATTGCTCACTTAAAATGAACCCAACATAGGTTTACAAATTAACATTCATCAAATTGCTTACTAATAAATGTTCACTTTTTGATTATCATTGTTGCCTCTAGTATATATTGTGTCTGGTTTTAAATGTATAACATATTTTTCATTCATTTTAAGCCAGCCATATAGTATTTTTTAAACAATATTTGAGTTAAACACAACTGCCCAGCAGGTTGGTCAAATATTTAAACAACTCAACTGCTATATTTGACCCAACCTGAATTGTTTTTAACCAAGCATTTTTTTACAGTGTACATTTGTCAAGAGTCATTTTCTTTTCTGTTCTGAGAGAACCATCTGAGGGGAAACATCTTGAAATTAAGGTTTGTATTAGACTACATTGTATTTCTATAAAATTATTTCTGTATAAATGGCCATTTAATCAACCAGAACAGCCTACTGACCATTGGCTGCTCACATCCTATAACATTTACTAAAAAAGTGAGTATTTTATGATTGTTATTTTTGAGCCAAACGGCGGAAAAACTCCTCAGCCAATCAGCGTCATGCTGATAAGAGCAAAGGAGCTGAAATACTGAAGTCGTGTCTCAGTTTCACACCCTGGTTTTTATTACTTAACTTTTAATAACCCCCCAAAACAGTAACCTGTGTTTATCGCTTGTTTCCAAAGAAAGGCTATGACTCATTTTTAGTGCTTTTACCTTTGAACACACAGCTAAAACTGGAAGAGGTGTTATTTTTTCTCTTCAGTATTACATTCGGAAGAGACCAGCTTTTACCAATATTCATCCCACAAATTCCCATTGGCTGTTCTTGCTGCTTACATCCTAAAACATTACTAAATATCTGAGTATTTTATGATTGTTAAAGACTGACTTGCCATTGAATGAAAGAACTGTTTCTGTCCTATATAACAGATTTTATAACAGAAAAATCATGGTTGACTGGCCCAGCAGTACGTCAGAAAACAACCCAGCAAAACCTAACAAGCTGGGTCAAAATAACCCAGCACGTGTTCTGACCAATATTTATGTCTGTCCAAATAAATAACCCAGAAATGGTTGATTTTAACCCAGCATTTTTAGAGTAGCCCACCTTCTTTGATTTGAATGGTCATCTCAAACATTGACGTTTGACATGACGAGTGCTGTTACAGACCGCTGACGTGACAAAATGGCAGTTATGGCGTTGCAAAGGATTATTTCACAACTTTTATTAAATGGTGTCACTTGTAATGCATTAGTATCAGAATATAAAATTAATGCACAATCATCATTATGAACACTGATATTCTCTGTGATAAAATGTAAAAACAAATTGTTTTAAAACAAATGAAAGAGAGACTGTTTATTCCTGTTTTATAATGCTATTATTGTTTGATGAACTTAATTTTCCACTCCAGTTCAATTCTTCTGGACCTGATGTCATAAACCAGTACAACAACAGCAGCAACTGCAGCCACGCCCACCACAGCAGCGACGACCAATCGGATTACGGCTTCGGTCCAGTCGTGGTCACTGTCTGTAGAAAGAAATGGGCACTTGTGTAAAAAATGCATAAAAACTCTTTTAAACAGACTTTGACTGCTCTTGTCCTGTTGACAAGAAAGTGAGGAGGTATCACCACTGTCCTACCTGAAGGTGTCTGACAGAGTCCACTGATGTCCAGATGTTTGGTCTGGTTGCTGATGGGATTGTTGATCACACATCTGTAGGTGTTTTTATCCTGATGTTCCACCTCCAGAGGTAGAGAGATGCTGATGCTGAAATTAGACACGCTGATGTTGGACAATAAACTGCTTCCTTTGTACCAGGAGAGAGTCACGTGACTCACATCCAACACTGAACACAGCAGCACACTTTTGGACACTGATGAAGATGATGATGAACACTGAGGAGAGTATTTGGTGATGACAGGAGCAGGTAGAGGAGCTGAAGACACAGTAAGTAGGTAAACAAATAAATAAACCCAAGAAAACGATTTAGTACTATTTACATATACTTACCATAAACAGTGACACTGAATTTGTCGATGAAACGATCATTGATGCTTAGTTCATAAACTCCATTGTGTTCATCACTGACGTTTGCGATAGTGAGATCTCCAGTGTGTCTTTCGATCTGCAGACTTTCTGTGAATCTCTTATCAACACCATATTTAATATTCCCCTTCACTATTGTGGCTATCAAGGTTCTGCTCGACCCAAACCGCCACTCGATCTCATCATGGCTCTGAATCTCAGTCAGACCGATGCGGAGAGTGAAGGAATCTCCCGCCATCACTGGCACTTCTGTCTCATCTGTCTCTGAGGTAAAAATTAAATGTAAATGTCTAATGTAAGCGATTTTTTTTTACAATAGCATATTTAATATGTACTAAAACTGAAGCCATAAATACATTTAAAACTCACCAACCAGACAGAAAAAACATAAATAGAAAAAAACAAGCGCGGGAATCATTTTCTTCAACCGTTTGAGATCAGTACGGCTTTAATGTCTGAAAAACATGTCAGACTCGCGTGTTTAACGTTTTGTTATCTTAAATATTAAGTGTAGATAATTTGCGGTGAGCCAAGCAGAAAAAAACTCACAGTCTGCGCGCTTCCGTGAGGCGCGCGTGATTGTGTACGTGAACGAGCAACAGCTGCTGGTGTCGCGGCTCAGTTTCGCATCTCGCTTTTTATCACTTGGCTTTTATGTGGATGTAAAATGTTTTAGTCTTTATTTAATATTCCCATTTGTTGAGTCCTGTTTTTTGTGTCTTATTGTAATACATGTATTAGCATCATGATTCTTTAAAAGAGACGCTCTCCCCATTAATCAATACTTTAAATAAATAACTTGTATTTTAATTATATATATATATATATATATATATATATATATATATATATATAATCTTTAGAGTTGAGGTTCACCTTTGATCACTTCGAAATAATAATACGTGACACACCCGTTTTCTCAAGAAATCACGTGACGTGATTTGTTCGATACAAGCCCATCATCATCATCATCATCAGTATCATTGCTGCAGTAGATGCGACCAGAAGCAACACCAATATGAGGAACAATACTTTGCTTTTTTGGGTTCTATTACTCGTGGACGGTGAGTCAAATTCATTTTTATTAATTCATCACTTTCGGTTCCAATATAAACCGGAAACAAGACAGTTTTTTTTTTAACACAAACTTGTAGGATTGTGAGTGTACAAGTGTAAAAAAAGAGGTGCAATTAAAACACTTTATTTCCCTCCTTGCGCGCGATTTTTGCCCCACACATTGCATTATCTTTGATTATGGAAAATTACTATGCACGTGTGGAGCAAAAATCAGGAGAGAGGAGGGATGCACACGAAACATATTTAAGGTGTTTCAGCTGTCCTTCTGTTCCAACTGTACCAAGTCTACCCCTGATAATGACAGATGACAGCGACGTTAAAAATGTATTTTTGGGGGGTAAGTTTGTGCACGTGTGTGTTCGGTAGTGAACACTAGAGGGCGCTGACGGGCTGTCATATTCTCTGCATTACTGCTGTACATGAAAACTGATCGCAACACATCCTGTTTTAACGGAACAGAATAGATCAACGAAAATAAATCACTCTGTCAATAAATCACTCAATCTCTCTATTGGTGTTTAGTTCGGTTGAGTTACTATCACTGTCATTCAGGCAGGGAGCGGCTATCTACACCAGAAATGGACAAGTAGGGTAGTAAAGTTTGCCAACATAAAGCTCGTAATTATTGCTTGAGGTCCTTTTAACATTAACTAGGGTGGGTTTTAATTATTAAAGTATAGAAGTTTAAGGTAATAAGGCAAATAAATATGAAATATTTTAAATTAAAACACAAAATGAAATTTATGCATTGTGGCATTTTATTTGTTTTCTTTGTGTGTCATTGCGAAACATGCATCCCTATAACCATTAACATAAATCCAAATATGAGCCATCATGAAATTTATACCTCAGAATGGATTTAACTGGAAAATATTCTGGTTAAGGGACATTTAACCTTAAGAGTAACAGTGTTTTGTTTGTTTGTTTGTTTTTATTTATTTTGTATACAGTATGTTTTCAGGCTGTCTAATATAACAAATTTTTATACATGTTTTTTTTTCATTTGTGCATATTTTTGTTTGCATGTGATCTTCAGCCACATACTTTTTACAGTTTGCATGTCTTGTAGAAATTTCAAGCCACTTTAGGCTTAAAGGGTTAGTTCACCCAAAAATGAAAATAATGTCATTAATTACTCCCCCTCATGTCGTTCCACACCTGTAAGACCTTTGATGATCATCGGAACACAAATTAAGATATTTTTGATGAAATCCGATGGCTCAGTGAGGCCTGCATAGCCAGCAATTACATTTCCTCTCTCAAGATCCATTAATGTACTAAAAACATATTTAAATCAGTTCTATGAGTACAGTGGTTCAATATTAATATTATAAAGCGACGAGAATATTTTTGGTGCGCTAAAAAAACTAAATAACGACTTATATAGTGATGGCCGATTTCAAAACACTGCTTCAGGAAGATTCAGAGCGTTATGAATCAGCGTGTCATGACATGAACTGATTTAAATATGTTTTTAGTACATTAATGGATCTTGAGAGAGGAAATGTCATTGCTCTCTATGCAGGCCTCACTGAGCCATCGGATTTCATCAAAAATATCTTAATTTGTATTCTGAAGATTAACGAAGCTCTTACAGGTGTGGAACGGCATGAGGGTGAGTAATTAAAGACAGAATTTTCATTTTTGGGTGAACTAACCCTTTAAAGTCGGCATGAAATCAAAATTGACCCTATTTACTTTGTTAGTGCATATTACTAGTCTTGTGGTGAACAATTAATCCGTGCAAGTTAATTGTTAAAAATTGTTTGTTGTGGTAATCTTTAATCAAAATCTGAAAAGTTACTTCCGGTCTGGAATGGTGTTCTTTCTCTGATGACGTCAGTTTGACGGCTTGGGTTGAAAACTCTTAAACCACTCCCCTCCGACCGCTAGTCTGCTATGAGCGAGAGATGGAGAGGAGGAGCGCTAAAGTAAAACCCTGCCCTCTATTCAATATTCCGTTTCACTTGGAAATACGTCACAACACTGGAGAAAAGTCGTTTGCAACTTCCGGTTCACGGGGACATGAACACATGAAATCTGTTTACTTGCATTACCGACACAGTGGAAACTGGTGTTAAAACTACTTAAGAAACTACACTCTAAAAATGCTGGGTTGTTTTAACCCAAATATGGGTCAAATATGGACAAACCCAGTTGTTGGGTTACAAATATAATTAAAAAAATTTAACCCAACTGGTTTGTCCATATTTGACAAACCCACATAATTTCAGCTTAAATTACATTAAACTGACTTAAAAAATGAGTGCTTAACTTATTTTAATAAGGTAAAGTAAAAACATATGTTGTCATAACTTATTAGTCGTATAATGTTTTACAGTGTTGTGTTTTAGGGTTAACAGCGCCTGCCCTGATCGGCCTGACGGGGGCGCTACAGTGCTCAAAAGTACACTCATAACTCCTGAACCATTAGACGTAGGCTCAAGTGTCTTATATCGTTGGAATCCTTGGCTCAAGGCAGACAAATAGCATTTAGAGTATTTTGGATTTTTTGAAAAACCTACTATTGTGAACTAGTCCTAGGTTTTTGACCCGATCAGAACCAAACCAGTGCACTGAGATTCTCTGAAGTCTGATTGTCAATAGTTATCAAAAAAAGATTAATTTTTAATTCACAGTCCCTTAGGGCCGTCAAAGTGTTCAAAGTAGGCGGGGTCACTTTTACTAAAATGACTATAACTCGTGAACAGAATGAGATATTTTCACCAAACTCAGCACACCTATGTAAGAGCTCATTGTGTGGTCACATGAAAAAGGACGCAGCGACTGGCACACAGTGTCTTTGTCCGAGGTGCCAAGACTGCCTTTGAGGACACTGGTGCATCTCGAAAAACATGACCACCATCGGCCAATGAACGGAGGCTGATCGGAATGAAACTCGCTGGGCCTGTTTGACTCACGGCTATAGAGGACTGTGAGAAATTCGAAAGAAATTGGCCACCTGCAATTTTTTTGCACAACATTTATACCACATGGTAGAACTCCTCATTCTGAGCAACTTTGCCTCTAGGACCGCTGCTGTCAATTGAATCGTTTGTTAAATATTGGATATTATTTCAAAAACCAACTTTCACAAACTATTCCTAGGTTTTTGGCTCAACCTCAATAACTGTTAAAAGTCATTAAAACACATACATTTAATTTGAAAAATGCCTGTATTTGTTGTAAGTGGTCTTTCCCATCTGTGATGCAAGTGTTTACATGCTTGCTAAAGAAAACACTGTACCTTTTTGCACATTGAACCCCGATAATTGCTGCTTGCAGCTATATTCCATTTCGTATGTTTCACAGTGCATGAATTTGAATGACAAGGATGTGGAACTATAATATCAAATATAGTGTTACATTGTCATTTACCAGTACAGTACAGGAATATAACTGTAAGATTGCCTGAGAAATTGCCTTCATCAATATACACTAATATACAGTATTTACATTACATTATAAACAATATACAATATTTACAGCACTGTTTGTTTGTTCCCCAGGTGTGTTTGGTTCTGATAAAGTGATATCAGTGTCAGTGATGGAGGGAGATTCTGTCACTCTACGCATCGATCTCGCTGAAATAAAGGGAGTTAGTAAGATAATATGGAAATATGGTGTTGATGTCATAGCTAAAATTCAAGATGGAACCCATTCTTTTCCCCATTCTGATGAGAGATTCACAGACAGACTGAAGCTGGACGAACAGACGGGATCACTGACCATCACAAACATCAGAACTGAACATGCAGGAGACTATAGTGTAGACATCAAGACTACAATTGCAAATCTGACTAAATTCAAAGTTTCTGTCCATGGTGAGTAAATCATGTCAGTCAGTTGTCTGTGAACACTTTAGATGCTGTGGAATTATTATTACGAGTACTTTTATTGTTTAAGATCCCTGAAGAGGTTTGTGTTATTTTTTTTTTTGTTGTTGTCAATTTTAAGAATGAAAAAAAATCATAAAAGTTTATAAATGACCAAATCAGATGTCTGCAAATATTACAAATTGTCAGTCTGAGATTTTCAGCTACTTTTCAAATAACTATTTGCACATTGTGTCAGCAAACTCTCATTTAGGTCTGGCTGTATTCTGGTATGGAAAACCCACTTTACAGCATCCAATCAATTCTGATGTATAAAACCAAGACCTGCCGTATTTTCTCATTTAATTTCCTGTTTTAGTTGGTGCATTACATTACAAAAAAGTAAAACACTGTATGCTTTTAAATTCATGTGGGCTTTAACATTTGTAAAGTGATGTGTGTTAAGGTAATCCGTGTTTTCATTGTTGTGTTCCCGTTTTATATGCGGAGTCAACTAAAAATGAGCCATTTGTAGGTTGATTCCCATAAATGTTTACATGTTTTGTGACACTATCAAACATTTGAACATTCAGAGCAGCCTGTCATACAGCAGCATTATTGTGTTCAGAGGCTCAAGCAAACATGATAATAGAGCCTTTACCGCTGAAACAACATTGGTGTTCATAATTGAAGTGATTTTTATTTAACCTGAAGACATCGATATTCCCCTTAAAACACTTTTGGACTAAAATGTCTTAAATAATTACATGCTTAGCTTTACTGCCATTAAAACTATACCTATGCTTGAATGATTGAATTTTTATGCCATCTTAACTGGACAAAAATAATTCAGAACTGTCAGATTCGATGTTGCGTATTGTTCGGTACTCTTGATGTGATTTAAAATGTTATTGCTGCGCCATTACGATGATATATATCAATGCTCGAGCCTTTAAACTTTCAAATGACGTATTATTTGTCAATATTAATGAAAATGTTTGATAGTAAAATCATTACGAAAATGTAAACAAACCTTGGAACCAGCGATGGTCTCGCGCAAGTTAATGGATTAAACACCGCTGTTGACGAAAGATGGAAGAACATTGATCTAAATGCTCAAACCCGAGAAATCACCATCAGAAACATCAGAATCGATCAGTCTGGATATTATAAAATGGAGTTCAACAGCATCAGAATGATCTTACACAAGAAATTCAGTGTTACTGTTGGTGGTGAGTACTGTAGCTGTTCTGTTAAATTCTATTATGACTCTATGATGACTCTAGTAGTGAACAGTTAGCTGCTCAAATCAACTATTTGACATTAAATTAAACAAAAATGTAATATTTAAGATGCAGGAAAAAGCATGCAGGATTTTTTTAACTAAATTACTTATACAGATTTCCATTTGTTTATCATCTGCAAATCCTTGGAATTCATATATTAAAATGCTTATTCTTTTTATGTTCAAATGTTTCCAGTAAGACTAATACAGTTGTAATACAGTGTAATGTGGCTAAAGAACAACTTGGCACCTCATAAAACACATGACCAAAGTAACACATCATTTCACACTTTCTAAGACCTGAACGATTAAAACCTAACACCACATGTCCATTCGAGAACATCATATGTATACAAATAAAAACATGAAAACTTAAAAGTTTTCCTATACATCACCTGTCCTCACTTCTGCTGGTTGAAACAACATCAGCTGTTTTATTGTGTAGCATTATTCATGCATCACAAGTTCATCAAGCCATTGAAATCACAAAATAAAATGAAACAAAACAATTATTAAGAGTAAAATAAAACTAATATGAACTACTTTTAGTCTTTAAGGCAAGTCATCTTCATTTATATAGGGCTTTTCACAATACAGATTGTTTCAAAGGAGCTTCACAGTGATAATAGGAAAATTAATGGACAGAGATTGTTTTGGCTTCACAGCAGCTCCTGGAAAAAGTTATTATTGAGCTAAAGTAGGTTTTGATTAAATCACTTCCGTTGTAAAAATCATTAATTATTAACTTAGGGGCTGCTTAAATGGCACATTTTTAACTGAAAACAGAAGACTTTTAATGCGTTCTTGCTGTTGATTTACGTATATAGTCTATAGGTTTGCACGTTTGAATGTGTATGTGCACAGACGCTTAGTCTTTTTACAAAGTGACATCGCCAAATTACTTGTCTGGCCTGCATAATACAGTCGTTTCCGCGGATCCATGCGAACTGGAATAATTTTGATAACATTTTATCTATACATAGGGAAAGGAAAGGGAAGGAGGCCTTCGCAGGGGATAGTTTAGTTGACACTTCAGGGCTGGGTTGTCGTCGTGTCTAGGCGCAGGTCCTTCATCACATCTGGATACGGCCTGGATCTGGCAGACTACGGCAAACCTTGGGATAAACAGAGACTAATATTAGCATATTAGTCTAGATTTAAATTGCTAGTCATCCAATTTTTTATATCAGCTATGCATTCTGTTAATTTTGTGAATTGGTAAGTTTCGCCAGGGCCCGAAGAAATATAGAGCTGAGTATCATCAGCGTAACAGTGAAAACTAACGCCATGCTTCCTAATGATATCTCCCAAGGGTAGCATGTACAGAGTGAACAGCAACGGTCCTAGTACTGAGCCTTGCGGTACTCCATATTGAACTTGTGATCGATATGACATCTCTTCGTTTACTACTACAGACTGATAACGGTCAGATAAGTATGATTTGAACCATGACAGTGCAATTCCACTAATGCCATTCGATGATTTAACAAGTTTAGACAATTCTTCCTCTCCTAAAGCAGTAAATGAATTGAATTTTTCCTCAGGGACACTACAATGCGCTGTCTGATGCGATACTGTAGGAGACGGTTGCATGGTTATAATTTTCTCTCTAATATTGTCAATCTTGGAAGTAAAGAAGTTCATAAAGTCATTACTGATAATGATATGATTACAGATCATTGCCCTTCATGTGCTGTGTTTGACAGAAACCTGGCTAAAACCAGACGATTACATTACTTTAAATGAGTCCACGCCTCAAGGTTACTGTTATAAACATGAGCCTCGTCTGAAAGGCAAAGGGGGAGGTGTTGCTGTAATTTATAGTAATATCTTCAGTATTACTCAAAAGTCTTTCAATTATAATTTCTTCAAAGTGATTGTGCTTTATGTAATGTTATCTAGTGTACGTAATGGTAATGGTTAATGGTAACTAAGTGCTCCTGAATTTAATGGTCACACGCCTAATTAGACTCAAGAAAAGCTATATCCTACATGTTGTGGTAGTTCCTAAAATGAATGTTACCCAAGTGTAATCTCTGAGAAACCATTTCTGTTTGTTCTCCAGGTGTGTTTAGTGATGAGAAAGACGGAGTGAAGACTGTGTCAGAGAAGAAGGGAAATTCTGTCCTTCTACACACTCACGTGACTAAAATACAAAAAGATGATATTTCGATAGAGTGGACATTTGGACCTCAAAACATTTCCATAGCAAAAAATGAAGGAAAGAGCATAAGTATAATATATAACTACAATGATGTAAGATTCAAAAAGAGACTGTATCTACAGACCGAGACTGGAGATCTCACCATAAAAAATGCCGACACTGAACACTCAGGACTTTATCAGCTAAAGATCATCACCAACACATACACCATACAGAAGAGATTCAGTGTTACTGTCAGTGGTGAGTAACTCAAGTCTTTCAAAACAACTCATTTAGATGTGTGTTTTGTGAACAATTTAGATATTGTGATATCAGGACATATTTATTTTTGTTTTCAGGCCCCTCACACCGATAATGATAACTAGCATTCACACCAACAGATGATAATATTCTGTTTATTCAAAGTGTCTGTTTCACTTGTGAAAGAATGTGAATCAGCTAATTACTGTTACTGAAACAAAATTATTCCTGTTTAAAACACATTTGGGTTATATAGTGCTGATGTTTGTAGTGTTTGTTATAGATCAGACACATTCACACTAATGTCTGTTTTTATCATTACAGATTCAGGTTCGTCAGCTGCTGTATCAGGCATATGTGGTGCTAGTTTTGGTCTGGTGATTTGGGCTGTAACAGTTTTGTTACTGCAAGAAGTATAAGTAACCAAACATGTAAGTATTACACTACAGGTTTTTAAAAACGATTCCCTTATCATAAACACAAATTTGTGAAAACAGTGTCGTCATGCACATGTCTATTACGTGTTTCTTTACAAAATGACATCGCAAACTACTAATACAGCATTTTTAGTTATTTTCATGGATTTGTTTGAATGGGCATTATTATCAACACTGTTTTCATTTTTAACCAGGTGTTTTTACTGTGAATCTTTCTGTGTTTTTGTAACAGGTTTCAGTGAAGATAAAGTGAATCAATCTCAGGATCAGGATGAATAATGAGGAGAATCAACTCCAACAGTACAGTATCATAATCTGTGACAATGTAAACGCAGGCTTTGCATGGCATACCGATCAGTATAGAGACTATATGTAACAATTTTCTTGTATTAATTGCTTTTTTATTGCCAATATGTGAACATCTTGTAATGAAGCTTACAACTTCCCCAACTTAACTAGGTTGTCTATAGCTTGTAGCTTCGCCAGGAAAATCCAAAGGATGTGAGGTTTACACACACTCCAGAAAGCCTCTCTTCCATTCAATGACACATGAAATGAACGCATACAATATTCAGAATAATGCTGAAAGAGTCATTCTGTACTGTAATGTCAATGTGTCATGCAAAGAAGATGGATTCATTCAAACTATAGTCTCACAGTCTTTTTACTTCTAAGCAAAAGATGAAAAAGAACTTCAGTGTGAGTATATGAGGGCATTAAATCACATTGTCTCTTGTACATTATGTGTTCATGAGTGTGAGCACGAGCAGTTCACTTAATGACCACTGTGTTTTATATATATACGCTGTTTTTGACATAAATCACACTTCAGGTATTTTTTATCTCATGCTTGACTGCTTGAACATAATGAAAATTATCTTCACAGGTATTTGTAAAGCTCATATATCATAAGTAATGTTTGTTGTTTCTTCTTAGTGTAATAATTTTAAGCATTATTTGCATGGGGATTTAAATTGTGACTGATCTTATAGCTGCAGTGTAATTTCTGCTCTGTTAGTGTGTGCTCATACATGTGGATCTGTGTGCAAACAGACAATAAACAAATGGCTAAAACTGGACAAAACTAAGAGTATTTTATGGTGTCAGAGTGGATTGTAAGTCGCTGAAATTGCTTAAAGCGTAAAGAAAGATTAGTCAAGATGTTAACATGTCTATCAGTAGGATCTCTTGCAAATATTTTGCGCTCCCTGAGGAACTTTGCGTTTACACAATTTGAATAAATTATAAATTTCTGGGAAAAAATAGGCAAGCTTAGGCATATATTAACAAAATAAATGAAGATAATCATAGAATGGTCAGCTGAAGAACTTATGAATTGGGAATAAATACAAACTGAACATGCACAAAAACTACACATGTAAATATAGTATGTTGCAACAATCCTTATCCTTATAAAAAGAAAATCATTGTTAGGCATGGCTGTGTTTCCAGTTTGTTTTATTATGCAATACATAGACATTCATTTCATATTTCAAGCATGTTGTTTGTGCACTTAATGTAATAAACATCATACATTAGAGAAATAGGTTATAATTAGTCAAGACATCACGATAACAACTTTTAAACAGGGGTCCTAAAGGAGACTTGATTTCTGGGGAGGGGACTCGATTTCTCATGACACCGGTACAGACGGCATAACTGTAGCTGAATGAACCACACAAACCCGAAGACTCAATTCTGTTTCCGGTGGTACAGCTAGATATGACGTGACAAAACAATGAACGACAGATCGGGATGTGAGGTAATCTAACAGACTGCACAGCCTGGAGCAATGAATCAATCATTTCTGTTTGTCATAATTTGGCCTTGGTTGCATTATTGCTTTTTTTCTTATTCAAAATACACCGATCAGTCATAACATTATGAGCACTGACAGGTGAAGTGAATCACACTGATCATCTCTTCATCACGGCACCTGTTAGTGGGTGGATATATTAGGCAGTTGATGTGTTAGAAGCAGGAAAAATGGGCAAGCATAAGGATTTGAGCGAGTTTGACAAGGGCCAAATTGTGATGGCTAGACGACTGAGTCAGAGCATCTCCAAAACTGCAGCTCTTGTGGGGTGTTCCCGGTCTGCAGTGGTCAGTATCTATCAGAAGTGCTCCAAAGAAGGAACAGTGGTGAACCGGAGACAGGGTCATGGGCGGCCGAGGCTCATTGATGCACGTGGGGAGCGAAGGCTGGTGAACGAGATTCAAAGTTCTGAGTCAGTAAAATGATCTGAACTTCCCATTACTAGGAGGAACGCAAAACACAAAATCTGCAAAAATCAATTGGTTGCTGAAACCAAGGCGGACTGCCAGCCACTGACGGGTCACGTGAAGATTGAACCCCTACAGGAGTCCTTTAAGGTAAAACACGGAGGAGGATATTGTACTGTTTATGCCAGTTCAGGAAGCATGAAATGTTTTGGATGTGGGGCATAAGTTGCCCGCATAGAGAACATGTTGAAAGTGCAGAGCGTCACAATGAACGAATGCATGATACAGAAAGGCCAGAAGTTACTGAAGTTCCTAGCAGCAAGTTTACTCTTCAAGGAGAACGAATGCATTGTGCAGTTAATGAAAATGCTGAGAAGAATAGAGATGGTGAAGTAGTTGATGGGTTTTTAGATCAGCTTCTGTTGATAATGTTTCAAAATATGTTGGAAATACAGGGGCAAAAACTGGTGAAAGTGAAACCATGGGTGAAAGTGTACCTGTTGAGCAGAATGTTCTGGCTGAGAAGAAAGGAGAAGGAAGGGATTGCTTTGTCGAATGCAAGAAATCAAGCGGAAAATGATGTGGAAGAGATGGAACGGGACGAGTCCGATGGAGAGGGTTTTGAAAAATGTATTAGGTCAGTGGCAATATTGCAAAAGATGGTTAGTTTTGATTTGTAGGACGAACAGAAAATGGTATCGTCTGACAAAACATGTCACAGCACTGAAAAAGATTTCCAAGTCAAATTAAACTAGGAAATGTAAAAAAGTTTTGACCCAAAAAAAAAAAAAAAAAAAAAGTGATGTCAACCTTTATCATGTTGCACATCTGGCCTTTTTTTTTTTATCTGTCTTTTTTCTATGGGTAGTTTAAGAGTGGGCTCTTTAAATATAAATGGTGGGAGGGATAGTTGGAAGATGTATGCACATTGGGATGCAGGGGTAGTCCGGGGTGGAGTGCCCTCTGGTGGTAATCAAAGGCAGTCCAACTGGAGACTGTGACAGCCTCCCTCCTGTATGTATATATATATATATATATATATTTCTATTTGCATTATTGCATATTTAATAGCTTTTAAATGCTTAATTAAATAAGCATATATATATTTATATATTTTTATGTATATATACATATATATATAGTCTGTGTGTATTTTAATACATCAATGTTTCAATTTGATTAAAGGTAAAATCGTGAAAATTATGTGATGTAGCCTTTTATGTGTAGCGCCTCCTCTCATGTAGAGTATTACAGTAAATTCAGTCGTGTTTGTGTTGATTGACAGCTGTCAAAGACGGCTCATGATCTGAGTAACATGGCGAGTGTGTATCTGGTGGATGTGGACACGGCGCCGGTGGTGAACGTGAGTTTACCAAGTACAACATGTTCCTGGATCAACATCTTTGTTGATCCTGGAACAACATTCCCATCAACCAATCAGATTTGAGGGAAAAGTTTACAGTTTATGTCAAGTTTAGGCTTAAAACCAGGGTTATTCAGTGTTATTCACCTATCATTTCCCTCTGATTTTAGGGATAAATTATGGGTAGGGATAAGTTTAGGGGTAGGAATAGTGTTATGACTAAATTTTCAGACAAGAATGTTGTTTGAAAATATATGCTGATCCAGGAACATGTCTTACTTGGCAAAATCATGGTGACCCGGCGCCGGTTTATACCAGATACTTCGACATCAGCTTCATTCCCTCAACAGTGTTCTTCTTCAACGGGCAGCACATGAAGGTTGACTGCGGGTGAGGATTGATAAACATGAGCATCCGACATCATCATCTGCCGTGTTTATATTTAGATTTACAAGAACCGCTAATTCTCTAGTAAATCTCATTTGCATTCGATCTTATTAATCATTTGGCTCTGACCCAGAGAGTAACAGGATGTTTTCTGCACCAGCACAGGATATGTGGTTAAAGTGAGAAGTTATGTTTTGGTAAAACTACATTTAAGTTATGCTGAGACAATGTTTCCAAAGACCTGTGTTTGACAACAAGACAGATGAAATAATCAGAGCTTTTCAGTGAAGACGCATTACTGTGAAATCATGCTAAAACATGTTAAAACATGCTGACAATGTGCTGAAACATGCTGGAAACATGCTAAATCATGTTAGCGACATGTTTAAAACATGCTTGCAACGTACTAAATCATGCTAAAACATGTTAGCAATGTGTTCATTATGTTAGAAACTTGTTAGCAGTTACTTCAGGGTAGAAACATGTTAAAACATGTTAGCAATGTGCTACATCATGTTAGAAACATGTTAACAGTTACATCAGGGTAGAAACATACTAGCAGTGTGTTAAAACATGTTAACAATGTGTTACATCATGGTAGAAACATGGTACAAAAACTAAATCATGTTTAAAAAATGCTGGAAACATGCTAGCAACATACTAAATCATGTTAAAACATGCCTAACCCATAAGAACCCGCGGTGACACGGGTGTCACAAACACTGGTGACTATCTGGAAAGGTCTTTTTAAAGTATTATCCCTCACTTTTAACTCAGGAAGTCCCAAAATGACATATAAGGAACAAACAGGTTCAGTCATGTGACAATGTGTGCAGTTTTGTTGCCATGGCAACATTTCCAAAATGGTGGCCTGTCTGGTTAGCACATGTTGCAGTGTCAGCAATTTTTCAAACTGCTTGTTCTGTTCCTAAAGGTGTTTCAACCCATGCAAACAATTCTAATGTTTTAATAACATATCCTAGATTACACTTAAATCATGTTAGCAACATTTTAAAACATGCTGACAATGTGCTGAAACATACTAGCAACATACTAAATCATGTTAGCAACATGTTAAAACATGCTTGCACTGTACTAAATAATACTAAAACATGTTAGCAATGTGTTAATTATGTTCGCAGTTACATCATGCTAAAAACATACTAATGTGCTAAAACATTAGCAATGTGCTACGTCATGCTAGAAACATTAAATCATGCAACAAGCAACATGTTAAACATGCTAACAATGTGTTAAATCATGTTAGAAACATTAAAACATGCTAGCATTGTGTTAAATAATGTTAGAAACATGTTAAAACATGTTACTAAATCATGCTAAACATGTAAACATGTAAACCATGTTAACAGTGTTACGTCATGGTAGAAACATGTTAGAAACATACTAAATCATGGTAGCAACATGTTAAAACATGCTTGCAACATGCTAAATCATGTTCGTAACATACTAAATCATGTTAGTAGTTACATCATGATAGAAACATAGCCGCATTTTATAACATTACCAATGTTCTGCATCATGGTAGAAACATGCTAGAAACATACTAAATCATGCTAGCAATGTGCTACATCATGTTAACAACATGTTAAAACATGCTAGCAATGTGCTAAATCATGTTAGAAACATGTTAGCTGTAATGATGGGCTGACAGCGTGAGGATCCATTTGCAGTTTCTTTATTGTAACAACAAAGCACAAGGCAGACAAGGGCAAGACAGTAGCGGAAACAGGAACAGGCTTGGGTCGAGACAGGCGGCAGAGATACAGGGTCTTACAACAGGCAGAGTTCAGGGCAGGCGGCAGGCAAACGTAATCCAGGAAACGGGCAGTGTTCAAGGCAGGCGGCAGAGGTTCACAGAAGATAAACAGTCCAATCAATAACAAGGTAACAGTCCACAAGAAAACGCTCAGTAGTGATCACCAGAGCAAATCAAGACTTCACAGTGTATGGATGCGTGTGTGCGTCTTAAATAGTGTGAGTGTGATGCAGTGCAGGTGTGTGCAATCAGTCCCAGGAATGAGGGCCTATGGGTAACGTAGTCCAGAGGGAAGTAACTCAAAACTCAGGTGATGGCTCCCTCCGGCGGCCGGGAGGGGGAGCCGCGGGAGCCGTATTCGTGACATTAGCAACATGTTGAAACATGCTACACCGTATTAAATAATGCTAAAACGTTAGCAATGTGCTAATCATGCTAGAAACATGATAGCAATGTGCTATATCATGCTATAGCAACATGTTAAAACATGCTAGCACCATAGTAAATCATGCTAAAACGTTAACAATGTGGCAACTATCAAACATGCTACCAACATGTTTAATCATGTTAGAAACATGCTAGCAATGTGCTAAATCATGTTAGGGACATGTAAAATCATGCTATTAATGCGCTAATTCATGTTAGAATCATGCTAGCTAAATTTTAGCAACTAGCAAAAACATGTTAACAATGTGTTACCTTAAGTTAGCAACTTGCTAAAATATGTTAGAAATGTGCTAGAAAACATTCATTGAGTAAAATCTTCAAACTTCAAGCTTTTCAAAGTGATTTCAAACTTTCAGACAAGGCTTTGTCAAGCCAACATCAAAGTTTGCTGTCAGACTTCACTCATCTAGTTTCCTCTTCATACATCATATTTGAATCAGGTTATTAATGTCACTCCTCTCAGATTTTGATGCATTTCCACACATTCAGATCTCCAGATCACACCAAGTTTGTGGGAAGCTTCAAAACCAAACAGGACTTCATGGATCTGATTGAAGTGATCTATCGCGGCGCCATGAGAGGAAAACTGATGGAAAACTGATCGTCCGAAGCCCGATAGACCCGAGAAACATTCCCAAATATGATCTGCTGTACCACGACATCTAGCAGCAGTAATAGAGTCACTGACGGAGACTAAAGTGAGCTTTCAGATGTTTGTCTGAGCGAGAGGATGGAGAGTTTCCTGTGGAAACGACAGTCTGAAGTATTTATTATGCCACACTTGTTTTGTGTCGTGATATTTTTCTCTGTTTTTAAAATAAAGCACACTGATTCACACTGACCTGTAGAAGATTCATGACAATTTTTTTTTTCCATTTTACACTATTTAAGGTATGTAACACTTTTCAATAAGGTTTCAGTAGTTAAGGTTGAACCATTGCAGTCACATTGACTTAATTTAACGATGTCTTTACTACCTTTCTGGACCTCAAAAGGTGCAATGACATTGCTGCCTAATGAAATCATGTTAGCAACATGTTAAAACATGATTGCACCATTTTAAATAATGCTAAAACATGTTAACAATGTGATAATCATGTTAGAAACATGTTAGCAGTTACTTTACATCATGTTAAAAACATACTAATGTGTTAAAACATGCTAGCAATGTGCTAAATCATGTTAGAAACATGTTAAAACATGTCAGCAATGTGCTAAACATGCTGGAAACATGGTAGCAACATATTAAATCATGCTAGCAGCAACATGTTAAAACATGCTTGTACCATACAAAATAATGCTAATTCATGTTAGCAGTGTGATAATCATGTTAGAAACATGTTAGCACTTACATCATGCTAGAAACATACTAATGTGCTAAAACATTAGCAATGTGCTATGCCATGTTAGAAACATTATATTATGTTAACAACATGTTAAAACATGTTAGCAATGTGCTAAATCATGCTAGCAACATGTTAAAACATGCTAGCACCTTTCATTTTGGGTGAACTAACCCTTTAACACAATGATGTGCACCGATAAATCATTTAACATAAACACTGCAATATTCCATAAAAAAACAAGAATGTAAAGGACAGAAATTATCATTGTGATGCAAAGAAATTTATTTGAGATTTGGTCAGTGATCAGCGTTGTTATTTTGCTCGTTCGCACGGCTCTTGCTCCTGGTGATGATCTCGAAGGGAGTCGGTGCGGCTTTAGGTTTGATAATCTTGGAGAAGAAGCGGAACACGGACTCCATGCAGACGGCGGGCGCAGAGTCGTGGCATTGAGTACCTGCGGACATCTGCGTGCAACCGGCCTTCAGTGAGCCCACAGAGCGATTCAGAGGCTTCGTGCTGAGAATCCATGTTCTGGAGTGGGATTTCAGCCAGTCGCGTCCGGCATTTCCCAACGGTTGATGCCAAAGGCTGTGGGACGAATCCAGGAAAGCCACGGCCTTCACACGGCGCTGAACCTCCTCCAGCCGATGGCACAGCAGATCCACAAAAGCCAGGCCTCCGTATCCATGTGCGACCACAAAGACGTGCTCTGCAGAACTCTGGGAAACCAGGCGTTCCCAAACCAACCGGACGTGATGTTCTTGAGTTCGCACACCCTCGTTGGGGTTCGTCAGAAGAACGGCACATGATTCCAGCAAAGCCCAGCGCAGGTACGGGATCTGACTGCCTCGCTCCAGACCGTCGTGGGCCGCGAGCTTCCAGCTCCACACGCCGCTCCGAACCGTTCCCCAATCCTGGATCAGCACCAAAAGACTCCCAGGATGCTCCAGTGCTCCTGGACTCATGAATACAAAACTGCTGTCCTCCAGATTCTCCCTGATAAGCTGAAACTTCCTTTCTAAGAGGCCGTACACGTGCTGGGTGATGTAGAGACACAGGCTGCGATGCTCCCGCTCGGTTTCACGGGCGTCGTGTAGTTTGAAGGTAAACCTGTAGGGTTCAGAGGTTTCTCTGTGCCGCAGGTGACCGTCCTCGGAAAATGAGTACGGAAAATCGGATTGAATCGGATTTTGGCTTGCCTCCAACATCTTATGGGACCTGAGATATGAATATGCACAATATTTAGAATGATTTCTGGAGGATCACCTCAAAAAAAATTCAGCTTTGATCACTGGATATAAATTACATTTTACTATATATTCACATAGAGAACAGCTGTTTTAAATTCTAATAATATTTCAGAATTGTTACTGTATTTTGATCAAATAAATGCAGCCTTAGTGAGTAGAAGAGACTTTTGATTGGAGTGTATCTGTATGAAAACATGCTTTATAATCTATAATTAATCATTGCACTACAAATTAAAGCATTTGTTTTATATTAAAAATATTACCTATAGTTAACACTGTAGTCTGAGGACTAGATAAAGTTTTACCTGATTTCTCTTCCTGACTTACATGAGATGTGTGAATATGTAAATGATCAGTGATCATGTGACAGGTGTCGCTGATTGACATTAGGGCGTGGCTTCACATGTTAAATTGTGCAGTTTACTATTTCTTAAAAATAGTATTTGAACAATTTGGAACTTTTCAAATGTTAGAATGTTACATTAAGTGTCCTAAATTTCAGCAAGAGTCGTCTAGTTATCATCTCAGATAATAAATATGCCATTTTTTTTGTGTACAGTGTCTCTTTTGGTAGAATAACTGTTTAAGAAAGAAACGTTACAGATGTTGGATATATTATGCACGTGCACATTTTGACAAAAGTAGTAGGACATCGGGAAATTGAATGCACAAAGTAAGTATGCATACTGTGCACAATTTAAAGTAGTATGCTAGTTTGTCCTGATTTTATTGCACTTTTCAAGTATTTTAACTTTTTACAATACATTTAATTGCTTAGTATATTTAATTATGTGCTTACTTTCAAACTACCACCATCTGGAATAAAAATCGTAAACACGCGGAACTCGTCATGCGCGCGTCTGCATCCACCGGCTGACTTTCACCGACGCACCGGATGTTGATCAAACATGGCGGCGACCTTGTGGATCCGCGAGACTCTGCTATGAATTATAATCAGAAGAAATGAAGATTTATACATGTTTATATTTCGTATATATAATTAAACTCTAGAATCAGTCATGTTCCCAGCACTAAAGAACGTGTTTTTGGGCTTTGTCCGGACATCAAGCCTGCCAGGTATATTCAAGACCAATTATGTTACATATATTAATTGTTTTATCTTCCATTAGTATCACTAACAAATAAAATTACATATAGTATGGCGAAACCGTGTTTTTTGGACGTGTACATGGTATTCTTACTATCTTAACTCATGAATATGGTAATCCAGTTAGTACAGTACTGGCTTGCATTAGTCTGCAGCATTACTGATTCTTTTTATTTATATATATATATATATATATATATATATATATATATATATATAATATACACGTATGTATGTGTTATATACACTGACTGTATATACCTGATTCACACCCTGTTGTACTTGGTTATAATAAGCACTTGTCAGATGTGGTTGATGATATTTTACCCACTGAACCTGTTAACTAGCAGCTGAACTCTTTTTCTTCAGATGTCCTGCAGAACAACATGAAGGTCCTGTCAGCGGGACTGAGGACTTATGAAGTTCCACCAGACTTCAGCGGTAATGATAGTTCTTTCTGCATCAGCTTAACCAGTTAAACGCTTTTATTTTGATGAATCGTGCGGCGATTGACTGTGTGTTTTTCTCCCTCACAGACGTGGTTCTTCCAGAGAAGCCGAAACTGAAATTCCTGGAAAAGGTCCCGAATTTGAAACAAGCAAAGAAGGAGATGAAGAAGCTGCGTGACATCCAGGGACCGGCCAAAAGCGGCAATACCTTCACCAAAGGACAGTACGGCATTGTGGTCCGTATCTTTACATCATCACATCTTATTTTGACATGGTTCATGTGTGTAAATAATCACATTACTGTTGCACATCTCTGTCTGTAGGCTCTGGGTGGAGGATACTTGCACTGGGGTCACATGGAGATGATGCGGCTCACCATCAACCGCCGCATTGATCCCAGCACCACGTTTGCCCTGTGGCGCTTCAGTGCCCCTCACAAACCCATCACCCGTAAAGGACTGGGTCAACGCATGGGCGGCGGAAAAGGTGTGTAGGAAACGTTTTCCTCGTCGAAGCAGAGACCAGGAGACGTTGGGATATCTTTTAAGCAGAAGTTACTCTTTATTGAGAAACGCTGTGCGTCGCTGTAGTCATCCAAGTCTAACTAAGGCAGTGTATATATGATGTTTTATAGGCATTCAGTGGGCAGGTGTTGCTCTTACACACAGCCTTAGAAGTGACCACTAAAACAAAAGCATCTAAAGACAATACAGGCAATTACCCCCGACTGTGTAGATAATAGTACCCCAAATGGTATAAACAGTAGCTGGTCACGAGAACTAAGACTAAGACTTCCAGTAGGAAGATCAAAGCATTCAGATGCATAGGTGCTAACCCAATCAGTCTGACAGTATCGCCCATACCTTCACGTTATCATAGAGACAAAGGTACAGCTGTGTCTTGAGCTTGTCATGCCAAATGTTCAGGAAGTGCATAAAGACACCTGGGCTGCCTGACTTTATTTTCTTTGAAAGTCATCCTTTTTTACCTCAAAATGTTGCACAATGTACTTCACCTTAGTATTTCATATGATGTTATGTCTGGACATAGGGATCAGCAGATCTTAAATTTGTAATCCCACAGGTGCCATCGACCACTACGTCACTCCAGTGAAATGCGGCCGGCTGGTAGTAGAGGTCGGAGGTCGCGTCGAGCTGGGTGAGGTGGAGGCGGTGCTCACAGAAGTGGCCAAGAAGCTGCCCTTTCCAGCCAAGGTTTGTTCTTCTGAGCAGCTTCAGTTTCACCCACACAACTTCCTCTTTATGCTTTTTCAAAATCGGCTGTTCCTGCAAAAGTATGTGGCAACAGCGTGAGGGAAGTGTTGCATAATACTTACTCCGAGAACATGCTGTGTGTTTATTTAGTGCTCTTAACCCTCGGGTAGCCCCTATGTTTACTTTTTTTTTTTATTTTTTAAACGTGTTTTACTTGAATTTTTGATTAAATTTTAATGCAAATTCTGATTTGATTAAATAACTGCAAAAACTGACATTTCAAACAAGAAGACAAAAATGTCTTTGATACGTATATATTTAAATGCAAATCTAGTAAAAGCAAGTAATTATGTCTGAAAACACTGTTCTCAACAACTAGGGGTTGCACAACTCTGTTTATATATTTATCTGTTTTTATCATAGACTGTAAAGGTTTTTATCTATTTATATATATTTATCTGAAATATTACATATGATTTTATTTATTTCCACCAGCACTATTTTTTTAAATTAGATTAAATACATTTACTTTATTTTTAACTTAAATATGGCATTAATTGAAAAAAAAAAAGTATAAATTGTTTTTATGAGATTTGTATTATTTTATATAGAAATAAATGGTGCATAAATTAAAGGGTAAATATTGCTTGGTACCATCAATTCCTCTTAAAATACAAAATATTAAATAATAAATATTATAGGACTGAATTAAAGTACATTCATTTCAAAAACATTTTTAACTTAAATGCTGAATTAATTGGGGGAAAACAGTATAAATTGTTTTTATGATATTTGTATTATTTAATATAGAAATAAATGGTGCACATAAATTAGAAGTAAATGTTTAGTACCATCAATTTCTCTTAAAATACGAAATATTAAAGAATAAATATATATAGAAATAAATAGAATAGAAAATAGGAATAATTTTATATATATATATATATAT
The DNA here is from genome assembly GCF_019924925.1 of Ctenopharyngodon idella. Lineage (NCBI taxonomy): Eukaryota > Metazoa > Chordata > Actinopteri > Cypriniformes > Xenocyprididae > Ctenopharyngodon > Ctenopharyngodon idella. The sequence continues at coordinate 5,219,513 of NC_067220.1, forward strand.
ATATATTTTAGTGCATTAATTAGAATTAAATATTGTTTAGTACCATGAAATCTACAAAATATTAAACAATAAATATTATGGGAATAATTTATAGTGCATTCATTTAAAAAATGCTTTATTTTTTATACTGCATTATTTGAAAAGAAGCTGTATAAATAGTTTTATGATATGTATTATTTTATAATTATATAAAATACAAATATCATAGTTTCCCAGGGAAAGCAAGAACTGATAAAAAGTGCATCTTGAATGCAACGCAAGTCGCTTTGGATAAAAGCATCTGCCAAGTGCATGAATGTAAACAGAAATAAATGGCGCATAAATTAGAGGTAAATATTGTTTAGTACCATGACATTCCCTCAAAATACAAAATATAAAAGAATAAATATTATGGGACTAAATTATAGTACATTCATTTCAAAAACCTTTGCTCTGTTTTTAAATGAAAAACAATTTATACTGTTTTTTTTTTTTTGTTTTTTTTCCAATTAATTCAGTATTTATGATACTTGTATTATTTAATACAGAAATAAATGGTGCATAAATTAGAAGTAAATATTGTTTACTTACCATGAAATCCCCTCAAAAACAAAATATTAAAGATTAAATATTATGAAATTAAAATATAGTACATTCATTTCAATAAAAGTTAAGTTTTGACTGCCATGATCAGAAGTGTGAACCCAAACTTATGGATTAAATATGGAAGGTTTTCTGAGAAACAAGTTTTGATTTGTACAAGCACTCGGTAAATGGTCACTTCTGTTTATGTGTCTCTGGTGAAGGTGGTGAGCAGGGAGAGTCTGGCGGCGCTGCATCAGGAACAGGCCGAACGCGAGACCAACAACCAAAACCCCTGGACCTTCCAGAGGGTCGCGCGGGCCAACATGCTGGGCATTCGCAAAGTCCTGAGCCCGTTCGACATTCACAATCACGGACGCTACGCTGGGAAGTTTTACTACCCTAAAAGGGTGTAATGTGTTTGAGATAACACCTCAGAACTATGTCAGCAGACATCATAAGATGAGCAGGATGTGGTGTGCTAATATCCTGAATGTTATCACTTGCTTTTGAGTTGTCTGTCATTTACTTATCAGACACGCTCTGCAAGACTGTGCAGGTTTCATAACGCAAGTGATAGAAGACACACGAAGTGATCACCTGTTTACTTGATATGCTCTTTTATCAAACATGGAGTTTTGTGTGAGAAAATGTTAAGTGCTGTATAAATGTTAAATACAATATGTAAGGCAAATAAATGTGGTTTCTTTGTAGTTTGGGTTGAGTTGTTTTGTATATGGGACACTACACTGTATTTTATAGAAGCCACATAAGAAAAAAAAAATCATGCTTTGGTAAGACGTAATATTTATTACTTATCTCATAATTACGAAAGTCGAAATCGTGAATGATAATTAGTAGTTAAGTCGAAAAATAGCTTTTTTTTGTCATAAGTATGACTTATTATTTTAATTATGAATAAAAAGTCAAAATTATGGCTTAGTATGTCATAATATTAGCTTTTTATGTGGTATTTTTGACTTTTTATGTCAAAAATATAAAATATGACAAATCTAAAATATCAAAATATGTCAATTATGAAAGAAAAGTCAAAATTATGGCATAGTATGTCATACTTAAGACTACTTATGACTAAAATACTTTTTATGTTAAAATTGTAATATAGAAACTAGATAAAAAAGTTCGTCGAGACAAACTTTAAGTTGGCTTGAAAAAGTAGGTCCAGAAAGTGTAAAGTAGTTTATAAAGTTTAAAGTTTAAAAGTTTTCAGTTTTCAGTTTGGTTTTAGTTTAGTAGTTTTGAGACAGACAGACAGATAGATAGATAGATAGATAGATAGATAGATAGATAGATGAGAAGTGATAGATGAGGAGAGAGAGAGATAGATAGATAGATGAGAAGTGATAGATGAGAAGAGAGATAGATGAGAAGTGATAGATAGATAGATAGATAGATAGATAGATAGATAGATGATAGATGAGTTTGAATGAGGATAGATAGATAGATAGATAAATGATAAGTGATAGATGAGAAGAGAGATAGATGAGAAGTGATAGATGAGAAGAGAGATAGATGAGAAGTGAGATAGATGAGAAGTGATAGATAGATGATAGATAGATAAATGATAAGTGATAGATGAGAAGTGATAGATAGATAGATAGATAGATAGATGGATGAGAAGTGATGGATGAGAAGAGAGATAGATGAGAAGTCATAGATAGATAGATAGATAGATAGATGGATGAGAAGTGATGGATGAGAAGAGAGATAGATGAGAAGTCATAGATAGATAGATAGATAGATAGATACAGTGGGTACGGAAAGTATTCAGACCCCCTTAAATTTTTCACTCTTTGTTATATTGCAGCCATTTGCTAAAATCATTTAAGTTCATTTTTTTTCCTCATTAATGTACACACAGCACCCCATATTGACAGAAAAACACATAATTGTTGACATTTTTGCAGATTTATTAAAAAAGAAAAACTGAAATATCACATGGTCCTAAGTATTCAGACCCTTTGCTGTGACACTCATATATTTAACTCAGGTGCTGTCCATTTCTTCTGATCATCCTTGAGATGGTTCTACACCTTCATTTGAGTCCAGCTGTGTTTGATTATACTGATTGGACTTGATTAGGAAAGCCACACACCTGTCTATATGAGACCTTACAGCTCACAGTGCATGTCAGAGCAAATGAGAGTCATGAGGTCAAAGGAACTGAATGAAGAGCTCAGAGACAGAATTGTGGCAAGGCACAGATCTGGCCAAGGTTACAAAAAAATTTCTGCTGCACTTAAGGTTCCTAAGAGCACAGTGGCCTCCATAATCCTTAAATGGAAGACGTTTGGGATGACCAGAACCCTTCCTAGAGCTGGCCGTCCGGCCAAACTGAGCTATCGGGGGAGAAGAGCCTTGGTGAGAGAGGTAAAGAAGAACCCAAAGATCACTGTGGCTGAGCTCCAGAGATGCAGTCGGCAGATGGGAGAAAGTTGTAGAAAGTCAACCATCACTGCAGCCCTCCACCAGTCGGGGCTTTATGGCAGAGTGGCCCGACGGAAGCCTCTCCTCAGTGCAAGACACATGAAAGCCCGCATGGAGGACTCCAAGATGGTGAGAAATAAGATTCTCTGGTCTGATGAGACCAAAATAGAACTTTTTGGCCTTAATTCTCAGCGGTATGTGTGGAGAAAGCCAGGCACTGCGCATCACCTGTCCAATACAGTCCCAACAGTGAAGCATGGTGGTGGCAGCATCATGCTGTGGGGGTGTTTTTCAGCTGCAGGGACAGGACGACTGGTTGCAATCGAGGAAAAGATGAATGCGGCCAAGTACAGGGATATCCTGGACGAAAACCTTCTCCAGAGTGCTCAGGACCTCAGACTGGGCCGAAGGTTTACCTTCCAACAAGACAATGACCCTAAGCACACAGCTAAAATAACGAAGGAGTGGCTTCACAACAACTCCGTGACTGTTCTTGAATGGCCCAGCCAGAGCCCTGACTTAAACCCAATTGAGCATCTCTGGAGAGACCTAAAAATGGCTGTCCACCAACGTTTACCATCCAACCTGACAGAACTGGAGAGGATCTGCAAGGAGGAATGGCAGAGGATCCCCAAATCCAGGTGTGAAAAACTTGTTGCATCTTTCCCAAAAAGACTCATGGCTGTATTAGATCAAAAGGGTGCTTCTACTAAATACTGAGCAAAGGGTCTGAATACTTAGGACCATGTGATATTTCAGTTTTTCTTTTTTAATAAATCTGCAAAAATGTCAACAATTCTGTGTTTTTCTGTCAATATGGGGTGCTGTGTGTACATTAATGAGGGAAAAAAATGAACTTAAATGATTTTAGCAAATGGCTGCAATATAACAAAGAGTGAAAAATTTAAGGGGGTCTGAATACTTTCCGTACCCACTGTAATAGATAGATAGATGGATGGATGAGAAGTGATGGATGAGAAGAGAGATAGATGAGAAGTCATAGATAGATAGATAGATAGATAGATGGATGAGAAGTGATGGATGAGAAGAGAGATAGATGAGAAGTCATAGATAGATAGATAGATAGATAGATAGATGGATGAGAACTGATGGATGAGAAGAGAGATAGATGAGAAGTCATAGATAGATAGATAGAGAGAGAGAGAGAGAGAGATTAAATGAGTTTAAATGGCAGTAATAGTACATAGAATGGCAGCTTCATTGAGTCTAATGGGCTTCAGTGTGTTTAAATTTGAATTTTTGACAGTTGGAGTTTAATGGAATGTTCAGATTTTCAATGTAAGTCAATGGGAGTTTTTTCCAGTTTTAATCAGCATTTTTAGGAAAACCATAAGTCGGATCAGTCTGAAAAGATATAGCAACTCGAGTCAGAACAGTCTGGAGGTCTAGTCCGAGTTTGGTGGTTGTAGCTTGAACAGTCTAGGAGGAGTAGCAGGGCAAAATTTAGTCTAAGAAAAATAAGCTTAAATAGAATATCAATATGTTGGCTTTTTCAAGCCAACTTAATTAATGCAAACGAGAACATTTAATAAAAAGAAAGTTATCAAACAACAGCACGTGGTACGAGAAGGAACCAATGAAGTGTCAGTTCTGTCAGCGCATGCGCAGTTCACTTCCCGCTTTGAATCGTGTGGCGCGAATCTGAGGTGAGTATTGAAGGTGCTGTCGCGGTGGATGTGTCGTATATAGACGATTAATTCGCGCGGTTTGTTTTGTTTTGAGCGCACAGTATGTCCCAAAACGTTACAGTTTTACCTCAGCGTGTTTTCTGTGAGCTGTTTCTAAACTGAACGTGAGCGACGCGACGCGATAAAAGCAGATGCTTCCAGTAATAAACGAAGCTGTCTAGATTTGACGTGTTGCGTCGATCTCTTTTAGTTTACACATAGTGAAATATTCTCAAATACTATATATAACATTACCATGGTACTTCAAAGAATACTATGGTACAACCCAAGCTAACAAAGAACGTTCCCACAACTTTCACTAATGTTTTGTATATAAATGTTAAGATTAAACGTTATTTAAATAACATTAATAATTGATATGCGTTCTCATGATTTTGAGAGAAATGATTTTAGAACAACATTCTTCATGATGGTTTTACATAACGTTGAGAAAACAGCACTTTCGTGATATCCTATATTTGATGAATGTTAATGTTAACCTTCTTGGAATATTACAAATAAACATTCAAAGAATGTTATATTGTGAGTAAAAATACGGTTTGTACTAACATTATCATAACCTTTTAAATAACACGACATTTTAACGTTTTAGAAACGTTGCAAATCACTTTTCCCACAACATAAATTTTTAGCTGGAGAGAAAGTTTGCTTTAAAAAATCAATGGGCAACTGAAAAGGCTTTGTTTCCTTTAAAAAAGAAAAGAAAAAGTATTTATTCATATCCATAATACTCTAAATATATACTTAATCTGTAAATATGTCTATTCTGATTTAAAGGGATAGTTCACCCAAAAAGCGACCCAAGATGTAGGTGTCTTTTTTCTTCAGTAGAACAGTAAAGAAGATTTTTAGCTGAAACCGTGGTCCTTGGTGGTTCATATAATGGAAGTCAATGGGTGCCGTCACTTTTAGAGTCAGAAAAACATATGCAGGCAAAACAGAATTAATTCCAGTGGCTCCTGATGATTCATTGATTTCTTAATGTTGGAAATAATGTTCAGTTTCTTGCACAGACCGATCGTTACGATTTTTAGTTACGGGTATTCATTTTGTTTTGCCTTCATATGTTTTTTTGACTGGCACCCATTGACTTCCACTATATGAACCACCAACAACCACAGTTTCAGCTTCGTGTGAACAGGCCTTTAACCTGACTGTGTCTTTATACTTTTTCATATTTGTGTACATGCACTGTAAAGGGCCTTTCGACGTGAATGTATGTGTGTTATATTTGTACCTTACCTGATTTTCTAGGGCCTTGTCTCTATAGAGAGAAGTTTTAAATGTTAACTGGAGGTTCCCCTAGGTTTTATAGACTCTGTTTATGTTTTTCTGTGCAGCTTTTCATGATGAAAACAGCCCGAGGATCAGGAAGGGCATCCACACAGGGCCCCAAAGGAGCCGCAGAGAGGAAGATGCACAAACCTCAAGTGAATTTGTTATTTTTACTATTTATTTTGCCATTGCAGTCTTTTATTGAACATTTATATGACACTGCACACAATTAATAACATGTATAAATAGTGTTTATCTATGTTACAGTTACAAATTACAGTTACTAAACATCCAAACACTATGCCAAATTAAGTTGGCAATAATATAGTTTTTTTGATATGCTCTAAATTTGATAATTTGGCTTCTAAAGTGCATCTGAAAAAGCATAAGAAATATTTTTTTTTTCTGATCACTATAATGTTTCAAAAAATAATCAAAATCTCTAAAATATAATGTTCATAAGAAGGAAGTAATAAAGTGGAAATATTAAGGACTGTGCGATTGTCTTTTCTTCCCTGTTGTAATGGATATCTGAGTAAAACAGGAAGTTATTTTGATTAAAGGTTACAAGGTGATTTTAATAAACACTGCAATATTCAATAAAAAATAAGCATTGTCCATTTTGATTTCATGGTGACTTTAAAGGATTAGTTTACTTCAGAATTCAAATTTCCTGATAATTTACTCACCCCCATGTCATCCAAGATGTTTATGTCTTCTTCAGTCGAAAATAAATGAAGGTTTTTGAGGAAAACATTCCAGGATTTTTCTCCATATAGTGGACTTCACTGGGGTTCAACGGGTTGAAGGTCCAAATGTCAGTTTCAGTGCAGCTTCAAAGAGCTCTACATGATCCCAGACGAGGAATAAGAGTCTTATCTAGAGAAACCATCGGACATTTTCTAAAAAAAAAAAAAAAAAAATTATATACTTTTTAACCACAAATGCTCGTCTTGCACTGCTCTGTGATGCTCCACGCATTACGTAATCACGTTGGAAAGGTCACACATGATGTAGGCGGAAGTACCGATCCAGTGTCTACAAAGTGAACGTGCAAAGAGTTTTTCGCCCTACCGCGGTGCTTCCGCCTACGTCACGCGTGACCTTTCCAACATGATTACGTAATGCGTGGAGCATCACAGAGCAGTGCAAGACGAGCATTTGTGGTTAAAAAGTATATAAATTTTACTTTTTTTTTAGTGTGTGACCGATCGCTTCGCTAGATAAGACCCTTATTCCTCATCTGGGATCATGTAGAGCTCTTTGAAGCTGCACTGAAACTGACATTTGGACCTTCAACCCGTTGAACCCCAGTGAAGTCCACTATATGGAGAAAAATCCTGGAATGTTTTCCTCAAAAACCTTCATTTCTTTTCCACTGAAGAAAGAAAGACATAAACATCTTAGATGACATGGGGGTTAGCTTCATATTCAGTTTCATATTCATTTATGTAACCTGAATTTCATGTTATGCATTAATAATGAAATCTGCTATATTGTTCAACTCTTTCTTTCAGAAGTCCAAGCCCACTGCTGAGGGCCCACATCTGGAGCCATCTAAGAAAAACTGCAGTAAGTTGAGCAATGATGGCAGATGTCTGTACTTGAACACATTAGCAGACTCGTTGCGTAAAGTGAGGATGTTTTGAAACTCATTTGTCAATTTGTTAAAGAAAGTTTGCCAAAAAAATCAATGGGCTATTGAAAAGGCTTTGCTTCCTCTTTCTCCTGAAATGTAAATTGTCATCATTCACACATGCACACACACGCGTCTTTCCAAACACGTATGACTGTTTTCTTCAACACTAAAGGAGAAGTAGAAGACTCATGCTGATCTTTATCATGCAGTAAAAGCAGTGGTCATATTGCTGTTGAATACAGGGGAAAACTGTACATCTTGCAAAAATCTCATTGATGAGTATGAAAGCTCACAGAATAAAAAATAAAAAAATAGCGACTTTTTATCTTGCAATTCTGATTTTATAACTCGCAACTGTGAGTTTATGTCTTGCAATTCTGAAAAAAAGTCAGAATTGCGATATCTTGCAGTTAAAGCTGGCAATTCTGGGGTTTTTCTCTCAGAATTGTGATATTAACTCACAGATGTTCGAAGGCGTCACCACAAAATTAAAAGAATGATAATTTTTTATTTAAAGAGAATGTTTTCTGTTAGCTTTCTTGTATTATGACATTATTTATTTGAATCAATTAAGCAATTTTCACATTACTGTAATGCAAAAAATGTTCTCATCTGCATTACAGAAAATATTTATACATGTTAGTAGTTGTTTACTGCTTTAATGCTGATTTAAATACTAAAAAATATTGAATTACACAAATGTGAGACTTATGACAATCATGAAAGAATGGAACTTACAAAAAAAAGTTTGTCAGAATTGTGAGATTAAAAAGTTGCAATTAAACTTTTTTTTTTTTTTTAATTGATTTATTCTGTGATGAAACAAGCTTCCATTGTTGAGTGCTTGTATTTCTTCATTACAAGCAAAACCAAAACCAAAACCAAAGATGTGCAAGTCTGAAAAAAGGAAGTAATGATGACAGATTTGGCATTTTCGGCTGATTTTTTTAATTTTTTTTTTTAATTGTGTCTGAATATAATTGCTTATTTGTTGCACAGTAAAATATAGTGTAACGGTTTTTCTGTTGTCTTTATTTCACCTGATTTCAGTTAAAACCTCAACAAAGGCTAAAAAGAGTAAGAATCAGGGAAATTGGAAGCCACTGACCAAGTCTTCCTTACTGGCTCTGGAGAACATGCTTAGTTTGTCGATTCTGTGAGTAACACTGTGTTATGCAATAATTATGTGCTGTGCCAGATAGCGTCATCTTCACGGTCTGATTTTGTTGTTGTTTTATCTTGCCTTTGTCTCAGATCTGTTCTGGCATTGAAAAACAAAGAAAAAGAAGAATCACAGATGCATCTCAACCGCCTTAAAGATCGGTAAGAGACAATCTGTCAAACATCTTTGGTATCCCAGCTAACAGGGAACGTTCTGGCAAAGTTATGAACAAACGTTCTTCCAGTAACGTTAATGGAACGTTCGTGCGAAGTTATCTGGTCTTTAATAATGTTCTCAGAACGTTAGCACAAAAACATTGTTCATAGAACTTTTTTGCAGCAATGCACTGTCCGTTTAACATTTTTAAATGTTACTAATACTTTTGTGATGTTTAGAGAACATTCAGATTTATCATTATAGTTATCATCTTTGGTGTGAACGGGCCTTAATGCTTTCTCAATGTGTTTTCGCAGGTTCCTGGCTAAGTGTGCGCAGCTTTCTGTTCCCCCAAGAAAACATGGAGACATTATGCGTGTGTCCCATCAGTTCAAAGCTGAGAGTAAGAAGTCCGAACACGGCAAGAAGACGCTTGAGTCTCTAGAGGTGATGAACAAGTCAAGATGATCATTTGTTCGTGACATAACCAGACATTAACCTTTACGTGTGCTGGACCTGTTTAGGAGAACATGGGCTCGATTGTTAGCACTCTTGAGGAGATGGAGGTGAAGACAGATCATTTGGAGGAGAAATGCAGGATGATGAGAAGCAAACTAGACGATGAAGAGGAAAAGGCACAGGAGGTTCAAGCGTGCTTCAGTAATTTGATAACACACAACTGGTTTCACTTAAACAGAACGTGACCGCTTCTGTCTGTTGTTTTATCATGGTGTTTAACTCTGATCTGTTCCAGTTTCTCCAACTGTCAGAACAGACGGTCCTGCGTCTTCCTGCTGTACCGTCTCGCCCTGCCAATGAGCCGACGCTACAGGTACGTCACACTTCCCTTAAGAAAATTAATCTTGGTTTTGCTACAATAAAACTGAAGAAATCATGGTTATTGTAGTTAAACGGTGGTAACCACAAACTAACCAAGATTTTGCTACTTTAACCTTAGTTTAATCATGATATTTGTAGTAAAACTGTGGTTATACAAATGATGATCTGCCAAAAAAAAAAAAACATGGTTACTACACTTTTACTATAATGAAACCATGGTTTCACTTCCTGTCAAATGAGCCCTATGTACTAAAGTCAAGATTACTTTGTACACTTCCTATTTCACCTCAAAATCAAAAGAATGACAAGTTAGGCTTTACTTAAAGAGAATGTTTTATTTATTTATTTTTTGCATGATGACATCCTTGACAATTTTCACATTACTGTAATGCAAAAAATTTCTTGTTTGCATTACACACAAAATATTTATACGTTAATATATGCTTAAATACAAAATTGTATTACAGAATTGTGAGACTGACATTCAGGAACGAATAATGGAAATTACAAAAAAAGGTTTATTGCATTGCTCTAATTATGATTTGTGGGGAAAATATTTATTTTCCATAAAAATGTCACTCTAATGTTTTGACATTTAAGCAATTTTTGCATTACTGTAATGCAAAAAAAGACCATTTATAGCCAATACAGTCAATTTACCATAGGAAATATATGGGTTTTAAAGGTTTTTAACAGTTATAGCGCCACCTATAGTCCAATCTCCATAAAAGTTTGCATTCTTGTTTAAAATATAATCCTATTGGCCACTTGGCCACGCCCCTTTTCTAAATTACCCTGTTATAGCTACCCAAAGGGTGAAGTTAAACTTTTTTTTGATAACTATTCATTAAGAGAGTTCCAAGAATTGTGCTGCATTGGTTTTATTGAGGTTGAGCCCAAAACCTAGGACTAGTTTGCCAAAGTGGGGTTTTCAAATGATCTCCGATATTTAACGAACGTTTTGATGGACAGAGGCGGTCCTAGAGGCAAAGTTTCTCATTATAAAGAGTTCTATCATGTGGCACGAACGTCGTGAGCATGTGCAAAAAATCACACGATACACAATCCTTCACGCACATGAAAAATGCGAAGGTGCCCCCCCAATGGCCAGTTTCTTTCGAAATTCTTACAGCCCTCTAAGGCTGTTAACTTTGCCTGATAGCTGCTCAAAATTCATTGGCTGATGGCGAACATGTTTTTTGAGATACGTCAAGGTCCTCATAGACAATCATGGCACCTCGGACAAAGACACGGCATGCCATTTTTCAAGTCAGTTAGACTAACGGTGAAGTAGTTATAGCCCTTTTTTATGTTTTTTTGCTGTTATAGCACCACCAAGTGGCCAGTCGCTGCGTCCTTTTTCACGTGACCACAGAATGAGCTCTTACATAGGTGTGCTGAGTTTGGGACCGTGAATCGAAATTTCAACATTTTTTTTGATAATCATTGACAATCAGACTCCAGACAATCTCGCTGCACTGGTTTGGTTCCGATCGGGCCAAAAACCTAGGACTAGTTCACAAAAGTAGGTTTTTCAAAAAATCCAAAATACCCAAAAATTTCAACTTTGAATTTTGTCCGCCTTGAGCCAACGATTCCAACAATATAAGACACTTGAGTCTACGCCTAACTGTTCAGGAGCCATTTCGTACTTTTGACCAAACATAGCGTCCCCGTCAGGCCGATCGGGGCGAGCCTTGGTGACGTTGTAGAAGGTGTGAGTACTACCAGTCCTCAAAGTTTCAAGTCTCTACGACTTACGGTTTGGTTTGCCCGATCACTTTTAGGGGAGAATGCTGATCCTTGGAAATTTTAACAATTACAATAGAGTTTCAGTGCTTGAACCCCTAAAACATTGTGAGACTAATGAGAATCATGAAAGAATAATGGAAATGACAAAAAAGGTTTATTGCATTGCTGCAATTAATGATGATTTACAGGGAAAATGTTTTTATTTGCCATGAAAATAATATCATAATGTTGAATCTTAATGGTCCTATTTTCTTTATGCAAAATGTAATTTCTTACCGTTTCATTTTGATTTCGGGTGAATTGGGACATAGTATATTTTAGACCTTTCTTCCAACTAAGTAAGTTGTTTTGTTCCTTTGGTTGCGATCTGAGTAATATCAATATTGATTTAACCACTTTGGAATTTACATTTACTTTTCACTTTGACCACAAGTCGTGTCTTGCTATAGTATCTCTTTTGATGATAAAACAGTACTGTTATCTTAGTTATCTTGAAAACAGCCTTAGGTGCCGGTTCACATTTTAACCGCAAAAATGCAAGACGTAGGTCAGTAAGGCGAGAAAAAAAACCGTTGTGTGAGACTTCAAAAGATGCAAGAAAAACAATGAAAAAGTAGTACAGTGAAATGGAAAAACTTGTTCTGTGTAAACAGCTCTTGATAATTGCTTTATTTGAGGTGAATGAATCAACCGAGGGTGGGCGTGTTCTCAGGCCGAGCCTGTCTGTTTTTTGTTCTGATAGCGAATATGGCTCTAGTTTTGACACCTTCCTCACCACATCTTCACGGAAATACACAGTGCACAACTTAAAACTCATGTTGAGAAACGTGCCTTCACCTTATATGGAACACTAACATACTTATACAGACAGACTTGATGCAATCTTTTTCAGGAAAAGCAGTTTCAACACTAAACACTTTTTAGAAGTGTTGTGCAAGTATGCTTTTGTTAATCACAACAAATGTTTGACTAGGATCCAAAATGAAGGGGTCATTGCTGCATAATGAAGGTCAGGCAGGTGATTTGATTTGCCTGCTAAACTAGCGTGTGATTGGTCCTTCAGGAGCACCTGATGAAGATCGTCCCCAATCCTCCCGCAGTGGTCAGAGCACTTCAGACGGCTCCGGCACTCGGGGATGTGAGGGCCTTTCTGGAGCTCGCACATAAACAGGTGGATTCAGTACAAGCCGCTCATAGAGACACAGCCCTGGACTGACCTTCACAGAAGGAGACCGTTTCTTAAGTTTACACAGACACAAACAGCTGATAAACAAAATAACTGCTTATTTATTTCAAAAATGAAAGAACTAGACACCGAAATTACATGCATCTCAAGCATTAATGCAACAATATCAACAATCAATGAATCAATTCAATTCAATTCAGAAGATTTAGCTTTCTCGCCTCTATCAGATAATATATGGCAAATTGATCAACAGCTTCTTTATTTATAATCTTTAAGATGGAGATGGCAAGTTTGGTATGTACCAGATGTTCTTTCATTTATGTGTGATCTGTTTTAAATGTTTTGCCAATAATCTGGGTGACTAGTTAAGCAGATAATATTTCTACTGCATGGACATAAGAGAATATTCTTTAGTAATGTTTAATGATTTAAGCCTCAAAAGCCTTCAGTCAAAGCAAGCAAGTCCAGAGGGAAAGCCTTGTCTTTCATTTGCTGTTAAGTTTCTAAAATGCAAAGTGCTACAATAATACATCCAAATTGGTGTCTGAAACACTTTCATGTCCATCGAATGGTTATAAAATTGAATGTAAAGTCTCAGTCCATCACATGCACCATGTGATTTATTCCTGTTGTCAATTTTTCATGATTTGCCCGCTCAAAAGCACCTGAGATCTGCTTGTTTGTCCAAATTTCTTGACCTCCTGACTCTTGCTAGAGCCGGTCACAGATCGGCACTTTACGCTAAAGCTCTTCAAGCTCCCCTAAAACTGAGAGTCTCTCCTTCGCAAGGACTTTCTTCGTAAAGACTCGGATAATTCCTCATTGAAGACTCGCTCGATTGTTGAGAGAAGTGAGGCACGAATGGTGCGGCCGAGTCCACGAGCTGCAAACACGTACAGGATGGGGTTGAGTGCGCTCTTAATGTAAACTAGAAATAGCGCCACATAAGCGCCTGCAATCACTCTTTCTTTGAGCTTCGGGTGATCCTGTGAGAGAGCCCTTAAGAAGCGGCAGGTGAAGTAAGGCACCCAGCAGGTTAGGAAGAGGAGCATGGTGAGAAAGAGGACCCGGTAGAGACGAGTCAGCCGGTGGGTTGTGTAACCTGGTCCAGATGACGTGGTAGGGGAAGACATTGCGCTTTCGGCCTTCTTTGCGCAAAAAATCACTGCAATATTGCACGACATGAAGATCACCAGCGGTAGCAAGAATCCTGCCAAGGTTTCCACAACTATTAAGGCTTGTCCTACTCCCAAATCACTTTCTATGCAGGCCGTACGGTTCTCCCAGAGAATGATTTTGGCTGTGCCAATGTAGGGTAAAGCGAACAATGCCGCTAACACCCAGATTGCAACGCAGGCCAACGGCACGGCCCAACGAGGGCGCTTCATTCGTGCCCAAACTGGTCTAAGGAGACATAAGCAGCGCTCCACTGCGACGGCGCACAGCAAAAACGCGCTCGCGTACAATCCGAGGCAGCGCAGGTAAATGACCAGCTTACATGCGGTTTCCCCCAATGTCCAAGTGAAGTGGTTCACCAAGTACGGCACCATTAGTGGCGTACGTAACAGCAGCACCAAGTCTGCAAGCGCCAGGTTTACTACATAGATCCGGAAGCTGTCGGCGCTCTGCGTCTCTGTGGATCCCTTATTGCGGCACCAAACTCGAACCCCCAACGCCCAGACCACCAGACCGTTTAGAGAAACACCCACGATGAAGATCATCACGGTCACGATCATCTGCAGAATGCGCATGCCTTCGCTGGGGTAGACAGATGTGTGGTTGGAGCTTGAAGTGTCATTTATCAGCAGTTTGTCAGACATTGATACTCTGTGAAAATACAGATGAGACAAGTTCACACCCAGTCTACTCCAATCACACATGGTTAAAAAACATTTCACTCTTAAAAATAAAGGTTACAAAAGAAGGTTTTCCCAGCGATGCAATAGGAGAAGCATTTTTGGTTCCTACAAGAACCTTTCAGTGAACAGTTCTTAAAGGGTTAGTTCACCCAAAAATGAAAATTCTGTCATTAATTAGTCACCCTCATGTCGTTCCACACCTGTAAGATAATAATGAGTCGGCGTTCTGATGTAGAACCTGGAAGCGCTGAACTCAAACAACGTATGAGAATGACACAGAAGAGAAGAGATTGTTGAATAAAGTTGTTACTTTTGTTTTTGTGCACAAAAAGTATTCTTGTCTCTTCATAACATTAAGATTGAACCACTGCAGTCACGTGACTGTTTTAACAATGTCTTTAGTACCTTTCTGGACTTTGAAAGTGTTGATTATATTGCTGTCTATGGACGAGTCATATACCTCTCGAATTTCATCAAAAATATTTTAATTTGTGTTCTGAAGATGAACGAAGGTCTTACGGGTGTGGAATGACATGAGGGTGAGTAATTAATGACAATATTTTTATTTTTGGGTGAACTAACCCTTTAAAAGCTTTTTAAGACATTTTAAAAATCTAAAGAACGTTTTTCCCTTTACACTCTTAAAAATAAGGTTGCTTAATTGGCATCAATGGTTCCACGAAGAACCACAGAACCTTTCCATTGCCCAAAAGTTTCTGTAAAGTGGAAAATGTTCTTTAGATTATTAAAATGTTCTTCACACTAAGGAAATAATTGCTGCGAATGGAATTGCTGCGAAAACCATTTTGGATAAATTTTAAAGGAACCATAAATGCCAATAAGGAACTAAGGAAGGACATTTTCAAGAGTGTATGTTCAATGGTGATAAAATGAAGAAAGTTCAGTTTCCTCTTTTCAAAAGTATTATGAAATTATAGAAACATGCTCTTTCAATGAAATGTATGGCCAGTAGGTACTATTTAATTTACTGTTCAAATTAAATACACTTTGTTCCAGTAAGAGAACACAAACATTGTACAGATGCAAAAACACAGCCACTATGTCAAGAACTAGTGTGGCCAACCAGCAGTTAACCAATGGGTAATCAGTCTTACTTTTCAAATTCAAATTGGACTAATCTACATTTTTATGTAACTGACCTGAAGAAGTTATGACAGGTTGAATAAACTGCTTAGACTAGTCTTACAAGTTTGTCATCAGCTGTTTTTTTTTCTTCAAGATTGGTCATAACTTTTTAGAGTCAGTTACATTTACATTTACATTTTTTTCAGACCTTCAGAATAGTACAAGCTAGGGATTAAGGATATAATAACTGCTTGTTGGTTAGACTAGTTCATAAGACAGTCTTAACATAGCGGCTACATTTATGCAACTAGTCCCAGTCTTAAAGAAAAATATTAGATGACTAATTATCGTGTTCATGGCGAAAGGCCCTTAAGTATTAAAGTTGAGAGTTTGTGCACGAATGATTCCTCAAATCATGTCTAATTGAAGAGATGTTTTCACTTGCTGGACCAAAAAAAAAAATCCCACAGATGCACATGAGCCATATAGAGACTAGAAGATCACATGGACACTTTTGACAGCAAGCAACTACCCAAAATACCTCAGCAACTCTCCTTTAATCACTGAACATCTTTGCCATGGACTGGTAGAGTTGTCAGACCATGCGGCGTGATGCCGTGCATGTTCCTACAAATGGCGAGTCGTAGGAATGTTAACTTTTATCACCTGAAGGCTTACCAGCCACTCGCCCACAGCTGTCCTCCCATTCACAACCTGTTTACACACATCCATAATGCATTCCTGGTATGTGAACACACCTTCAGCGCCACTCATCTAGAACGTGTTCGCTACATAGAGCTTTTTGACAAAAGTTTTGTCTTAAATTCTCTTGAGAAACAATTGATTTTATAGAGATGCATTTTGTAGCATTTTATAGATTTATTAGTTATAGTAGCAGTATGTCTTACCTTTTGAGGCTTTAGTCAGCTGGCGTGGATTGACTCAGAGATCTGAGAGCATGGGTGGTTAACACTGTTTCAGCTGGTGGATTATGAAAAACTGAGAGAGAAGGGAGTGTTTCCTATGCTTTAACCTATTGGTGAAGACAGAGGAGGGTTTTGAGCAAGTCTTTTGCAACAGTCACCATTATTATACTGAATGTCACCATAGAACTACATCTAAATATAGTTTCTTAATTCACATGTCACAGATTTGCTTAATTTATTGCTTCACAAGGTCAGGGATTACAGATTATTTGAGTGCAGAGGTAAATTCTATAAAAACACATTCAGTTGGAGAGAAAATGAGACCTCTGTTTTTTTTTTTAGTAACTAAATATTAACCATTTTTTGCCAATGTAAAAAAAAAAAAAAAATCAAACTGTTCAGTGTGATTTCACCAGTGTATCATTGAGATACTATTATAGTTTTTATTAATTTTTTTTATTATTTTTACATTTTTGAGTTTAGTTCCTATTTTACTCATTTTGTTTTGTCATTTTTATTTGTTTTTAAATGCTGGTAACACTTAGAATAAGGTTTCATTTGTTAACTTTAGTTAATGGGGGACCTATTATGCCCCTTTCACAAGATGTAATAGTCTCTGGTGTCCCCAGAATGTGTCTGTGAAGTTTCAGCTCAAAATACCCCACAGATCATTTATTATAGCTTGTCAAATTTGCCCCTATTTGGGTGTGAGCAAAAACACGTTTTTGTGCGTGTCCCTTTAAATGCAAATGAGCTGCTGCTCCCGGCCCCCTTTCCAGAAGAGGGCGGAGCTTTAACAGCTCGCGCTTCGGTCGCTCAACAACAACAAAGCTGGAGAATCTCACGCAGCCAAAATGAGGATTGTCAGTAACGGTGTTCAGCCTT
This sequence comes from Ctenopharyngodon idella, assembly GCF_019924925.1. NCBI lineage: Eukaryota > Metazoa > Chordata > Actinopteri > Cypriniformes > Xenocyprididae > Ctenopharyngodon > Ctenopharyngodon idella. Next base: position 5,236,997 of record NC_067220.1, read on the forward strand.
ACATTGTTCAAACCGGAGTCGACACTGATGGAGAGACTCAGGAAGAAGTTACAACTTTTAGACGTTTCTGAATGGTTAGTGGATAAATTTATGTAGTTGCTGTGGAGTTGATTCAGCTCATCGACTACCATGTGCCGTCATGTTAATCTTTTGTGCAAATCCAGCGTTGAATTGACCCTCGTTTGTGAAGCAGTCCGGTGTAAAATGACGGCATGTCAACAACACTCTACTACAACAACTCTTCCTCTTCTCTAAAGCAGCCCAACATGGCCCCGCCCCCTTTGTTGTGTGTTCTTGGGGGTGGGGTTTATGTAAATTTTAGGGTTAGTGATGTCACAAAACCTGGGAAGAAGCTTGTTGTAGTCCTTAAAGGGAACCCCTGGTGTTAAGACTTGTATGGCTTAATATAGCGTAAATGATGTCTCTTACTGAAATATGTAGTAGAAAACCCATGAAAGATTTACATTATTTATGCCATTTTGTTTAGGTGCACAGTGCAATCTATGTCGGTGACGTCAAATGGTTGCACTCACTGAGCTACTGACACTGTCCTATTGCTATTTTTACTGCAACACAACTCGGAATATAATATACGATGCCACATTGTGCAGCTTTTGTTTGTAATTTTCAGTCGATGAGCCACAAGAGAAGCGATTCTATTTTAGAAAGTATGGCAATGATTATATCAGGTACTGTTTATGTGCTTTATTTAATGTTAAAAGCACTAATGTGAGTTTGAATATCATTCTGTGTTCCCAGCTTTTTAGCTGTAATGAACACAACACTGGCTAATTCACCTCAGATCTTGAAAATAAATAAATGGGCACAAGAATGTTCAAACTGTCAACTCAATGTGAACAAACATTCTATGACAAAGATTGGTTCAGTCACTCCGTACGTACTTTAAATAATGTTTAAATGGTGTAATATTTATGAATTTTACTATGTACTTGCCCATTTAATTGTGTCTGCTGTGCTCTTGCTGAGAGAGCCCGCCCACACTCTCTTCTGATTAGCTGTGGTTTTTGACTGATTTTATCACTTGTCGTTGTCACGGCGCGTCTAGTGTGGACAGTCAAATTGCCTGTCGCTGGAATCTTATTGCATTGCGTGTAGTTAGGACATGGTGTAAGTCTTTACTGCTTTACTAGCAATAAGAGGAGAAAAGAATGGGAAGTTGTGCAGAATGTGGATGAATAAAACTTCCTAAGTGCGTCTTTGTTCTCTTCACTTTAGCCCTGATGACTGAGGATTTTTATCTGTATGTTTTGGTGCAACGGTAATCTAGTAACGCATACAGGTCTTAATATCCGTGGGGTTCCTTTTAAAACCCAGTCAGCCTTTTCAATATGAGCCAGAGCGCAAAATTAGTGAGAATGAAAACATCGAAGACGTGCAGTGTCTCTGTGGCTATTCGAACTACTGATGTATGATTGATGTCTGATCACCTGAATGCATTACACACAGTTAAACATGCTGAGAAGATGCTACTGTTTTATACTATCACAGATATCTCGTTTATCACGGAACACACAAGCTTTGAGGCAGTCTGTCTCAATCGAGATGTGTTATAGGCTGCCCATGACAGGCGACTGTAAGCTCTTTCAGCTGTGGTCTACTAAAAGCCTCAAAGGCATCAGGGCTGAAGTAAAGAGAACAAAGACACAGTTAGGAAGTTTTATTCATCCACATTCTTCACAACTTACCATTCTTTTCTCCTCTTATCACTAGTAAAGACTTACATCGCTTCTCTTGTGGCTCATCTTTCATGGGTTTTCTACTACCTATTTCAGTAAGAGACCTCATTTACATTATATTAAGCCATACAAGTCTTAACACCAGGGGTTTCCCTTAAAAAGAGATTTCTGTAAAAGAAAATATCTCCCTTTGCTTTGAACTTTGAGCGTCGTAACTTTGCAGATGTTGTTTATGATCAAACAGCAACATTACACACTAACTAAAGTTAAAAAAGTGAAATCATAATCAAGGACCCCTTTAACTATATTAGTTAATATGTCTACATAATTTATTAATCTTAGTTGATGTTAATTTCAACATTTACTAATACAATTTTAAGATTAAACGTATCTGTTGACATTAGTTCATGCACTCTGAACTAACATGAACATTTTTATTAACTAAATTTAACAAAGGTTAATAATTGCTGTTAAATATATATTGCTCATTGTTTGTTAATTAATGTATTTTAACAAATGAGACCTTATTGTAAAATGTTATCAAAATGTATATGCATTTCTTATTTTTTATTTCAGTTTTAGTTATTTTAGTACATAAGGCTACTAAATGAAAATGAAAGTTTTTTTTTTTTTTTTTTTTTTTGTAGTTTTAGTTAGCTAAAATAACTCTGGATTCCACTCCTGTCCTCCACTAGACACATTTGAGCAAACATTCATATCTGGAGCACAAACGTTGCTGCACAAGTTTCTGATGTTTATTACTTAAAATTTGAAAGAAACCCCCCTCCATAAACTATGAGCAATAGTAACAGTCATTCTTATCTTTGCAAACACTACTACTAAAGCAATGGTTTTATCATATGTAAATGATACTTCACCTGAGACTGATCTAGTAGATACTTGTCTGAGCTCAAACAGTGTGTCATTAGTGTTTCATCATTGCACTGTTGAGACATTGTAAGTTTGGTGGTACTGAAACTTCCGTATAAATAAACCTTGAGATCAGAGTCAGCAATTTTCAGATGTGTTGGTTTAACTGATGCCATCAAAATCCTGTGGCTTTTTTTATTTTTTCATGCTTTTCTCACTTTCTATGAGAATTGAGTTCTTAAGTGTTCTCACATAAAATGTATGTTTTTGTTTCCAATCAACTATATATATGTATATAAGCATGTTGGTGGATGGTTTTGAATCAATGTGACTAACAACTTTATTCATCTGGGGCCGTATGTATAAAGCTGCTCAGAGTAAAATTTTAGTCTTAAGTGTGTCAAAAGTCTAAGAATGACTAAGAAAGATTAAGTGTCAAGACTAGGTCTCAGCTCCTAAATTATTTAGGAGAGATGCAGAGGTCTCCTAACCTAGCTAGGAGTAACAAGATGGCAGCAGAAATGAGGATGACGATATGATGTATTGAGTTATATGATGACATGGAGTTGATAAAATGATATAAACTTGATTGACAACTCTTTTTGTAACTAATAACTTTTAATAAATATTACTTAAACAATTACTAATACATTGAATGCATTTTAATACTTTTAATGACTTTGAATAAACTTTAAATGTAATAACTTCTCCCACTCTACAAATCAATGCTCTGACTGTAGAAATGAAATATTAATGACCTTTTTTGGTTACTGTAAAACTGCAGCAGTGCAGCGGTGATGACTCTGACCCATCAGTCCACAGTAAACAGGCTCTTAAATAGTACTATTGCTACATTTACTACACCAAACATTGTGGCCAAAATTGATGTGCAAAGGTTTTTTTTTTTTTTTCTTTCAGGAAAAACAAAAAAAGCACACACTGACTACAGCATAATAGTTTTAAATATTTCATTGGTTCTCTTGTTTTTGCATGTGTTCAAAATTTCTTTGTATGACAGCCTGGCCAAAAATAATTTGAAATAATTTAAAATAATTTGAAATTTAATTTCATTATCACACATGAAACAATTAACTCCAAGCACAGCTACGAGATATGCTTACATCTTTTAACTTATTTTTAAAAATATTTGAGTTAAGGTTGAAGATACCAATTTTCATATGGTTGGACATCACATTTGGCAGTTCATTGACTCTCCAACTGTCCATCAAGCCATGCAGCAAAAGCAAGCCACTTTTATGTTGATAGTGGGCTTCCCTGGAGTTGTTGGAGCCATTGATGAACTCATGACACATCATTGCTCCAATTGTAAACGAGGAGACACATATCAATAGAAAAATATTCCACACCATCAATTCTAATTTGTAAAACAATGTCTTTTTAAATGATTTATAACAACATTAAATAATTGGTGTGCTACTGTGACTTCACCCTTGGAGGCTCGCTATTGGCTTATTCAGAGGTTGAGGGCGGCCATTTTGAGTTGACATCATTGTAGTCCTTAGTTCACAACACTTAAGTCAGCACTTAAGAATCAGTCTTAGACTTTACTAAAAGTTGCTTTTAGCTTCTTTATAAAAGTCTCCTACTCTTAGAAAAGTCCTACTTTTTATTAAGATTTTTTTGACACTTAAGTCAAAACTTAAGACTATTCTTAAAAGCATTTATGAGAAGTTTTATACATACGGGCCCAGGGGCCGCATTCACAAAACATCTTAAGGCTAAAAGTAGCTCCTAACTTGCCGATTTAAGAGAAGGAATTAAAAATAATGGGTGTGTCAGTCCTAAATTTAGGACTCCTAAAAGTATTTAACAAAGCATTTCAGCGCTAATACTAGCTCCTAAATCTATGAAAAGTTAGTAGTAGTCAAGAGGACTCTTAAATCACTAAGACTAAATCACAAACAATCCAAAAATGGATGTTGCCAGCAATCCGCCCAAAGACACTGAGCACCATTGAGGCGATAAGTGATAGAGCCTTGAGTTCTGAGCCCTTTCTTCATAAATGCAATAAATATTTTGATTGACGATTAAAATCTATAAGCGCTAATAGCCTTGTGGGCAGCTCAGGTGACCCGAGTTTGAGTTCCGGTGCTGTGCCGAATTTCGACCCCCTACCAAATTTTTATCCCCCTCGTTGAAGTCGCTCCCTGATTGCGTAATCTTAACCCCACCCCTAATCCTAACCCCTCCCCCAACACCTACTCCTAAATCTACCAATACTAGTGGGGTAATAATCTGGCAGGGGGTTGAAATTCGGCACAACACCGGCTCGTGGACCTTTTTCCGATCCCGTCCCCCCTTTCTCTCTCCCACTTCGCTTCCGGTCTACTCACTGCCCTATTATAATAAAAAGGCAAAAACGCCAAAAATAAACTTTTGAAAATAAATAAATAAAAAAGAAAATAATGTCAGATTACCTGTGGCAGTTGTTTTTATGAGTTCAACTGATTGAATAGAGTAAAATAAGCATATTTGCTGTGCTGTCCGAAGGGATTGAGGACTCCAAGCTCGGAATTTAGCCCAAACCCAGAGTACTTCCCCATATCCTGGGAATAGGAACTAGCCGAGAGTGAGGTATCAGGGTGGCGGAGGCATGCAGAAAACTGTCAAGGCTTATAAAACATCATTTGTCGCTTGATTTCGAGATGCAGACATGTAAGAGGCTGACAATTAGCTGAACATATACTTGTTTAATTAGTGACACTTAGCCTACATTTTAAAATCTTTATTTGAATATGGAAACATTTCTATGAATAAATCACTGACAGAGACTCTTCCCCTATCAGCCAATCACTGTGGGCAGAGTTAGTAAGCGTGTTGACATCATCCATAGCAACAAGATCAACCCCGCCCTTTCTCTTAGCTTAAGACTTCTCTCTGTTCCTGAGAGACCAAAAGTTAATCTCAGCAGCTTTGTGAATAGGTTTAAAGAGAGAACTCTTAGCTAAGAACTTTTACTGCCATTTAGGAGAACTCTTAGCGGTAAGATAAAATGTTTTGTGAATACGGCCCCAGGACTATACTAAGGTGTCTTGGTGTCTTTCCAACTGCTTCGCTTGTGCAGTTCTGTTCTTCACCACTAGATGAAGCTGCTGCGCTACATGTAAAGTAGTAAATGAGAGGAGGACTTACATCAGTTTATAGAACAGTTGTACAGTTAATTGTTATCCATACATAATATTATTAATTACTACTTACAGTAGTGGCCAAAAGTGATGTCTGGCCTGAAAAATTGACATTATTATAAATGTGTTAAAGATTTGTAAGCATATTGCATAGTTGTGCTTGGAGTCCATTGTTTTGTTTGTGATAATATTGCAATGAAACATGACAAATTGTATGACGTAATTTTTGGCCAGGCTGAACAACGAAATATTAATAACTGATTATATTGTAGTCAATGTTTGCTTTTTCCTGTCAGCTCTTTATTTTTCTGTGCATTTTTTTTTTTTTTTTTTAAACCTGTAGCTGTAGGTTTTTTTTTTTTTTTTGCCAAATAACACCTTAACCAAGTTCTTCCCTCATATTTAAAAATTTAAAACATAAAATATTTTCCTAATGTCTTGATGGTTTAATTGAAGCGTAGGGTCATTAAAAACAAACATCCCCTCCGGGCGTCAGTGTTTAAAACACTAGAAGTGTGCATGGAAAGTTAAATTATGACAGCTTCTCACTGTATCTCATTTTGTGTTGTTTCTTGGCAAGTATACAAATGTTTGTCCTCAACCTGTTGGCTTATTTCAGGAGGCTTAAATCTATAGATAGTGCTGAGTTAACAATGTTAACAATGTCCTTGTTAGTCCAGGTTAGTTTAGTATTAGCAGTTCAATGTTGTGTCTTGTTTATGTAGGCACATAACTGCTATATAACAAGTTTTGGCTACAAAAAGCTGTTATTGACCAGAAAAAAAAAATTGTTAGATCTTGACCAAAAATTGATGCACTTCTTGATGAAAATAACACCACAACATTTATAAAAATGATTTTTCATGCTCTCTCCCGACCATTCTTTCACAATTTGAGCCTGATAAATCTTGACTTTGTCATCCTGGAATATGGCCATGATGTGTCTTACTACATGGTGGTTTAAGAAATGAAAAGCTACACACACTACATACAACCGTTACATACATACACCAGTTCTTTCTGGTTCTTTAATCTGATTGGCTGAGAGCCATGCAATATTCTAGTGATAACAGCACTCCTACATTTTCATCGTTTGTATCACTCCTCTTGAAGCGACTATCATGGTGGCCGAGCAAATCCTTCGGGTATTTGCCGCTGGCTCTTATGTAGATAGTTGCTAACAATATAATTAATTTGGAGTATATCAAACGGGCAATCTTTGGTCTTAATAATCTATTACTTGTTCCAGAGCAAAACGATTTCATAACTTTATATTTAGGCTATATTTAACTTTAATTTGCCTGTGTTTGTGTATTTTATAATGGCTATCGTTGTTAATTTATCGTTGTTAATCCCCTTAACTTTTAAAAGGACAAAGGATGCTTTTCTCAGCGGACATTCAAACTGATTTTTTATAATATGGACATCGACCTGAAGAATGAATGCTATATCAGATGCAGGTAATACACTTGTTTAGTTGATCTCTCTCATAATACCATAATACTCTACATAATACAATAAGCTTAAATGAAGCGACTCAACGTTCCTTCGTTACTAATTCTGACGTTTTCTTGGGCTCAACTGTTAAACTGTCAACTTGAGATTTGAATCCATGGTAGAAGGAAGTAGTTCTGCACAAAAGAGGGTTTTTAAAGGCACTCCGTTGTTATTTCTTATTTATTTACACACTCGTGCCGTCGAACTGTTGTTTAAACGCAATATCACACTCGTAGCCGTGCGATATGGCTGTATATCAGCACGCTGTGATTACCTACAGCCATATCACACGGCTACGAGTGTGATATTGCTTTTATATATATATATATATATTTTACTGTCAAAATGTCATGATTTATATGCAAGTCTAGACATCAGCGCTTTTGAAGTGATCATCTGTATCATGTAGTATTGGGGATCGATGCCACGCCTCAGTTTGACTCATTTCCACTTCATACTCCAGTATCATAGCAAAAATTAAAACAAGCACATTTTACAGGAGTTACGATCACGTACAGCATGGGGTTGAGCACGCTCTTTATGTAAACTAGAAATAGTGCCACGTAAGTGCCTGCAATCACTTCTTTGAGCTTCGGGTGATCCTGTGAGAGAGCCCTTAAGAAGCGGCAGGTGAAGTAAGGCACCCAGCAGGTTAGGAAGAGGAGCATGGTGAGAAAGAGGACCCGGTAGAGACGAGTCAGCCGGTGGGTTGTGTAACCTGATCCAGATGATGAGGTAGGGGAAGACATTGTGCTTTTGGCCTTCTTTGTGCAAAAAATCACAGCGATATTGCATGACAAGAAGATCACCAGCGGTAGCAAGAATCCTGCCAAGGTTTCCACAACTATTAAGGCTTGTCCTACTCCCAAATCACTTTCTATGCAGGCCGTACGGTTCTCCCAGAGAATGGTTTTGCCTGTGCCAATGTAGGGTGAAGCGAAGAATGCCGCTAACACCCAAATTGCAGTGCAGGCCAATGGCACGGCCCAACGAGGGCGCTTCATTCGTGCCCAAACTGGTCTAAGGAGACACAAGCTGCGCTCCACCGCAATGGTGCACAGAAAGAATGCGTTCACGTACAATCCAAGGCAGCGCAGGTAAATGATCAGCTTACATGCGTTTTCCCCCAATGTCCAAGTGAAGTAGTTCATCAAGTACGGCACCATTAGTGGCGTACATAACAGCAGCACCAAGTCTGCAAGCGCCAGGTTTACTACATAGATCCGGAAGCTGTCGGCGTTCTGCGTCTCTCTGGTTGATCCCCTATTGCGGAACCAAACTCGAACCCCCAATGCCCAGATCACCAGACCGTTTAGAGAAACACCCACGATGAAGATAATCACGGTCACGATTATCTGCAGAATGCGCATGCCTTCGCGGGGGTAGACAGTCGTGCGGTTGAAGCTTGAGGTGTCATTTATCAGCAGTTTGTCAGACATTGATACTCTGTGAAGATACAGATGAGACAAGTTCACACCCAGTCTACTCCAATCACACATGGTTAAAAAACATTTCACTCTTAAAAATAAAGGTAACAAAAGTAGGTTTTCCCAGCGATGCAATAGAAGCAGCATTTTTGGCTCCCCCAAGAACCTTTTAGTGAACAGTTCTTAAAAGCTTTTTTCGTTAGTGTGAAGAACATTTTAAAAATCTAAAGAATGTTTTTCCACTTTACACTCTTAAAAATAAGGGTTCTTTATTGGCATCAATGGTTCCACGAAGAAACTTTAACATCCATAGAACCTTTCCAGTGCCCAAAAGGTTCTGTAAAGTGGAAAAATGTTCTTCAGATTATAAAAATGTTCTTCACACTAAGGAAAAAAAAATTGGTTCTTTTAATAATTGTTCACTGAAAGGTTCTTTGGGAAACCAAAAATGTTTTCACCTGTCACGCCAGGAGCTATTCTATTCCATAATCTAAAGTCCCCCTGTAGTCCATGATTTTATACCTCAAAACTCATCTTTGATCACCAAAATGACATATTTAAATGTTTTTTTTCTGTGAAAAAAAAAAAAAAAAACTTAATACCTTAAAATAGCTTGAATGTAACTCTACACCTTTACCTCATTTATTATACGTGGATCTATGAATATGCTTATTAGCCACGCCTCCACTTACACGAGATCCACTCAGTCAACTTTCTGAGGTAAACGCTGCACAATGGTATCGCTTTTTACAACGTCGGACACATACAGTAAAGGTAATTAATATGATTAGCCTTTTGCTTGACTATGTTATCAAACAGCTAATAATGTGTTGCTAATGTTACACAAACCATGTTCCCATTCTTCATCTCAGAGTCAGACAGCTGCCTTCTAAAAATCAATATCCTTAGAAACACTTTAAACTTAGAACGTCAGTGGAGAAAGGCATACAGTTCATCATAGCATTGTAATACACCTGCTTTATTGCTAAATCTACCCGATTTTTTTTTTATATCCTGGCTTCTTTTGAGATTCCCTTGTGCGCGGTCAGTTAATGATATACTAAAGTCTGCCGGCACATTGACGGGATTGATTACAAGGTAGTTTGTGATGTCACAGACAGCAGTGATTTTGAAACTGTAGATCACTGCAGTTTTAAAGAGAAAATACTCAGCAATGGTGTTGACTTGTGAATTTGAACATGATTTGTCTTAAAGTATATTAAAAACACCACATAGACGTATAAACAACATTAAAAACTTGATTTTCACCACAGGGGGACTTTAAAAGTTTTAGCCAATTTTTTTTTTTTTTTTTGAAAGACTTCAGTTAATAGGTGGATTAATGTATAGTGGGATCAAGGTGGTGTAGATGGGCAAGCAGTGTAATGCCTTGAATAAAGGCTAATACAAACAGAAGAATAATGATAAAAGAATAATAGAGAGTAATTGCTGTGGATGTGCCTGACCCACAACAGTTCAGCAGCTTTAAAGCATTAGTTGAAGCAGCAGCACTTCAGTGCCATGGGGCGGCAGGTAAATTGATGATCCTTCTGCTGAGGATCATCAATTGGCAGAAAGAGATATTCTGAGGAAAGCTCAGTGCGATAGCTTCCCTGAGGACTTCAACTGTCTAGTTGCAGGTAAACCAGTATCATCCTCTAGCCATCTAATAACCTTGGCACCTGAATATGATCACACAGTGGGGCTCATTCGAGTTGGTGGGATATTTCGCCGCAGTCAGCAACTGGACACTGATGTTATCCACCCTGTTGTCCTAGACTCATCCCACAAAATAACCCAACTGCTCATTCAGGACATAGATAAAGAGCTGCATCACTCTGGTTCTGAATGGGTCTTTGCAGAGCTCTGTTGTGAATACTGGATTTTACGTGGTAGGGAAGCCATTAAACAGCTGCAGCACTTTTGTCCTGATTGTCAAATGTGGCGAACTAAACCGATAGTACCTCAAATGGCTGATCTCTCTCAGGCCAGACTGCAAATATTCAAGTCCCCATTATTCTTTACCGAAATGGACTGTTTCGGTTTCTCTTTACCGTTAAAGTGGGTAGACGGTATGAGAAACGTTGGGGCATATTGTTTAAATGCCTGAATACTTGTGCTGTTCACAATGACCTGATAAGCAGCATTGATACTGACTTGTTTTTGATGGCCCTAAGACGCTTCACATCACACCAGGGAAAACCTTCAGATCAATGCACGAACTTTAAAGTTGGCGAAAGAGAGCTCCAAGAGTCATTAAATCATTGGGTCCTACCCTGCAGACGGAGCAGGCCAAACAGCAAATCCAATTTAGATTTAATTCTCCATTTTGGAGGAGTTTGGGAATGTGAAATCAGATCCATCAAGTCTGCCCTATGCCACGTTACAAGGACAAAGTGACTGAGGAGGTCCTGAACATGGTTCTCATTGAAATAGAAGGAATTCTAAACCTCTGGGTTACATTTCTACAGATACTGCTGACCACAACCCGGTGACTCCAAACCTTCTTCTCATGGGGCGGCTTGACCCATCACTCCCACACACTGTGTATCATGAAACAGAACTTTTAAGTCGCAGTAGATAGAGACACTCTCAAATGCTTGCTGATCAATTCTGGACACACTTCACAAAGTACTGTCTGCCCAACTTACAAACACGTGGTAAATTGCAGAGGGACAAAGACCAATTGCAACCGGACATGATCATAATGATTGTGGACCCACAGTTACCCAGAGCTCTCTGGCCAATAGGAAAGATCATTAATGTTATTCCTGGGACTGATGGATGAATCAGGACAGCTGAAGTTAAAATTAAGGACGAAACACATATATCAGACCCGTAGCACGCCTCATTAAACTACCAGCACTCCCAGACATGGACACAGTTCCAAATAAGCAAATTTGACTGTGCAAATTTAGGGGCGGTTGTTACGAAGGATCTAACACTCCAGGTAATGGATTTATATTATTAAGGGTTGCACCAATTCAATGACTCTGGACTGCACCCCAGAGTATTGCATCCTGACCAGGTGTACCACAGTGATCAATTTACCCGAGCCACATTGCTTACTAACTAACAGTAGCAGTATGTCTTACCTTCTTTTGAGGCTTTGGTCAACTTTCGTGGATTGACTCAGAGATCTGAGAGCATGTGTGGTTAACACTGTTTGAGCTGGTGGCGATGAAAAACCGAGTGAGAAGGGAGAGTTTCCTATGCTTTAACCTGTCAGTGAAGACAAAGGGTTTTGAGCAAGTCTTTTGCAACAGTCACCATTATTATAGCGCATGTCACAATACAACTACATCTAAATATAGTTTCTTAATTCACAGATTTGCTGAATGTATTGCTTCACAAGGTCAGGGATTACAGATTGTTTGAGTGCAGAGGTAAATTCTATAAAAAAAACACGTTCAGTTGGAGAGAAAACGAGACCTCTGTTTTTCAGCATCTGTAAATGTTATCCATTTGTTTTTTACATTTTATGAAGAAAATCAAAAAGCTGTTTAATCAGCATAGTGAAGCCTCTCATCCATTGACATCCATTAAAAAACAGCCTCTGGTCCCCTTCCCTGCGTACCGCCAGGAGCGGAGCATTGGCATTAGCCGTTACGCTTTTTTGGCTAAAGGTTGCAGGCTTGCCTTCTAGTGGCTTTGATGGAAACTTCCAGGCAGGTGTGTTGTGGTAAGTTTGAGCTAAACTCTCCAGAACCGAGTTTGGACACCCCTGGAATAAGGTTTCTTTTGTTAACATTAGTTAACTACATTAGTTAATATGTCTACATTATTTATTTTTATCTTAGTTGATGTTAATTTCAACATTTACTAATACAATTTTAAGATGAAAAGTCGTATCTGTTGACATTAGTTCATGCACTGAACTAACATGAAGGTTAGTAATTGCTGTAAAAAATATATATATTTCTCATTGTTTATGTTAATGCATTAATTTTAACAAATGAGACCTTACTGTAAAGTGTTTCCAAAATGTATATGTTTTAGTTATTTAAGTATCAGTTTACTAAATGAAAATGAGAATTTAAATTTTGACTGTTTTCTAGTAACAAATAAATTTTTTTTAGTTAACTAAAATAACTCTGGATTCCACTTGCTGCACAAGTTACTGATGTTTATTACTTAAAATTTTGAAAAAAAAAAAAAAAAACTTAAATATGAGCAATAGTAACAGTTATTCTTACCTGTAGCTTTGCAAACACTACTAATAAAGCAGTATGGTCTCATTTATCATATGTAAATGATACGTTACCTGAGACTAAACTAGCAGAGGCTTGTCCGAGCTCAATCGGTGTGTCATTAGTTTTGCATCATTGCACTGTTGAGACATTGTAAGCTTGATGGTACTGAAACGTCTATAAATAAACCATGAGATCACAGACAGCGATTTTCAGATGTGTTGGTTTAGTTGACACTATCAGAATCCTGTGGCTTTTGTGTGGCTTCATGCTTTTCTCACTTTCTGTGAGAATTGAGTTCTTCAGTGTTCACACATAAAATGTAGGTTTGTGTTTTCAATCAAAATCCAACCATATTGTTTTATTAATCAACTATATACTGCACGTTGGTGGATGGGTGATGTGATGACAGATAAGACATGTTTAGGCAATGTGATTGTGGTAATTAGTGTTTAAAAAAACATGTTAACCATTATTGAGTCATATCTAGCCAACAAACAGTTAATAAACAAAAGCAACAGTTTCACTCACCTGTCTCTAATCAATGTGACTAACAACTTTATTCTTCAGGACTATACTACCAGTAACCAGTAGGTGTCATGGTGTCTTTCCAAGCGAAAAGCTTCACTTGTGCAGTTCTGTTCATCACCAATAGATGAAGCTGCTGCGCTACATGTGAAGTAGTAAATGAGACGAGGACAGTTTATAAAACAGTTGTACAGTTAATTTTTATTTATACATAATATTATTAATTACCACTTACAGTAGTGTCCAAAAGTGATGTCTGGCCTGAAAAATTGACATCTTCACCCTTTATTCAAATATTATTATAAATGTGTTTTGTAAGCACATTGTAAAACCTTTAACTGTAGGTTTTTTTGCCCAATAATTTTGTCAGATAAACACCTTAACCAAGTTTAGTGTTTTGTTCTTCCTCATATTTAAAACATAAAATATTTTCCTAATGTCTTGATGGTTTAATTGAAGCGTAGGGTCATTAAAAACAAACATCCCCTCCGGGCGTCAGTGTTTAAAACACTAGAAGTGTGCATGGAAAGTTAAATTATGACAGCTTCTCACTGCATCTCATTTTGTGTTGTTTCTTGGCAAGTATACAAATGTTTGTCCTCAACCTGTTGGCTTATTTCAGGAGGCTTAAATCTATAGATAGTGCTGAGTTAACAATGTTAACAATGTCCTTGTTAGTCCAGGTTTGTTTAGTATTAGCAGTTCAATGTTGTGTCTTGTTTATGTAGGCACATAACTGCTATATAACAATAATGCAAATACATTCTGGACTAAACATTTTAAATAATGTCTTTGAATGGTCATGGTAGTTGTGTTATGTCAGTCCAATCAGATAATTTGCTTTTTGAAATCAAAAGCCCTTTGAAACATATTTTCATCGGTTTGAACTAACAGACTCTTCAATCCCAAGAGTCTTAGATTTAGAGCTGTTGTGCCATTATTCTCTAGTGACAGGGACTCCTCTGGGCTGGAAAGATAATGATAAAGGTTATCTTAAAGATCAGGGGCCGTATTCACAAAACATCTTAAGGCTAAAAGTAGCTCCTAACTTGCCGATTTAGGAAAAAACTCTTAAAAATAATAGGTGTGTCAGTCCTAATTTTAGGACTCCTAAATGTTTGCTCTAAGAGTATTTCACAACGCATTTTAGCGCTAAAACTAGCTCCTAAATCTGTGAAACGCTAAGAGTAGTCAAGAGGACTCCTAAGTCTCTAAGACAAAATCAAAAACAGTCCTGAAATGATTGTTGGTGCCAATCCGCCTTAGCAATCCACCCATAGACATTGATGCAATAGCGATAGAGCCTTGGGTGCTAAACCTTTTCTTCATAAATGCAATACATAATTTGATTTATAGATTTAAATCTACTATAAATTGCCAAAAATAAATCTTTAATAAATAAATAATAATGCCTGATTACCTGTGGCAGTTGTTTTCTCTAGTTCACACTTACAAATGATCAAATAGAGTAAAAAAATATATATATAAAAAGCATATTTGGCGTGCTGTCCAAGGGGATCGAGGGCTCCGAGCTTGGAATTTTGCCCAAATCCAGAGTTCTCCTCGTATCCCCAGCCAGCCGAGAGTGAGGAACGGGTTGGCGGAGGGATGTAGAAAACTGTCGAGGTAACTATGCGAGTCGGCTCTCGTCTGTGTATATATACCTCCACTCGAGCTGATTAGATAAACCGTTTGAATGTGCTCCTCCAAAACTTTGTTTATAAAACATGAACTCTGCAATCTCTCGAGATGCAGACATGTAAGAGGCGGATAATTAGCTGAACATATACTTGTTTAATTAGTGACACTTAGTCTACATTCTAAAACCTTGAACTGAATATGGCAACATTTTTATTTTAAAACCTTTATTTGAATATGGCAATGATACCTCATTCTACAATATTTCTATGATTAAATCTCTGACAGATACTCCTCCCCATCAGCCAATCACTGTGGTCCTATAGCAACGAGGTCAACCCCGCCCTTTCTCTTAGCTTAAGACTTCTCTCTGTTCCTTAGTAAAAGTTGGTAGCAGCAGCTTTGTGAATAGGTTTTAAGAGAAAACTCTTAGCTAAGAACTTTTACTGCCATTTAGGAGAACTCTTACTGGTAAGATGAAATGTTTTGTGAATACGGCCCCTGGCTTGGTCAGAAAATAGTGCATCTAGGTGGTTTCTGATGAGTCTTTGCAGTAGCAGCCGCTCATTTTCATGTTGGTATGAAATGATAGTTGCACAAGTCATTTCTTCCCTATTGTGCGGTATATCTGAGTAAAACGGCTTCTGGGACAAGAACAAATGTAGGGCGGGGCTTGATTTTGTCTGTGGGGAATTGATTGGATGGTTGTGGTTTGCTATTGGTGGATCTCATGTGAGTGACAGGTTGCCCCGCCCTCGTCATCAGAGAAGAGATGTTGCTGCACGAGGGAGGGGAAGATATTCTGATTCAAGATTATGAATTTGACACAATAATAATGTGCACGTAGGAATCATTTATAATAAATACTGCAATATTCCATGAAAAAAAAAAAAGTCAGTTTTGATTTCAAGGTGACTTTAATTTTACTGTGAAAATGTCATGATTTATATGCAAGTCTAGACATCAGCGCTCTTGGAATGATCTCATGTGTATCATGTAGTATGGGGGATCCATGCCACGTCTCATTTTGACTCAAAAACATTTCCCCTTCATACTTCAATATCATAGCAAAAGTGAAAACAAGCACGTTACAGCATCTGTACTTCCCTCGCTAGTGAAAGTTTGATTTCAACCTAATTCGAGCCACCTTTTATGCTAATTGAGTTCCTCATGTCAAGGATAAATGTGAACCCATCACCTCATGCTCGCGCCTTGCCTACAGTGTGGTTTGCACCCTGGACTTTCCAGAACCAACACAGTCTTAAATGTGAGATGCTAATGAACTTTCACTGATTAGGGAAGATTATGCTGGAGTTGTGCCATAATCATTTACATTAATGCAGATACTTTTATCCACCGTAAAAAGAGGAACAAACAACCTTCTCTGACTTTTTTTCCCTTTACGTCATGATTCCTTCTTCACACGTTCATATCAGTTCATTTATAATTAGTGATGTTGCAGTTGCTTTTGCTGATTTTACTCGCGTTCTTCAGAAAACAAAAATCAAGTTGACGTACTTATTAAAGTTCAGTTTAGGGGATGTCCAACTTTCTTTATTTGGCATAAAACTAAATAAAAAGTAACAACCCAACAGAGAAATTCTCACAGCTGTCGTTCCTCTAAATGATAATCTGAGTGTCGCAGCTGTGACGAAAGCGTTTTACAAGAAACTTTCTGTGATCTTTAAATGTCAAGCATGTATGAAGTCAGCACATGCAATATGATGCATTTTCCCCTAACTCTCGCTCACTCTCCCGTCTCTCTCTCGCCCACTCCTCTATGTTTCAGTAAATTTAGATCATCGCAGACAGGATGCTCTACCTTAACTCTTTAGTGAACACTGGTGCACGTGTAAATTTCATGGACTGTTTGACCGTGTGGCTACCAAAACTTTTTTTTTTTTTTTTTTTTTCCAGTTGAGACGCATTGGTTGCTATGATACGAAATATCCACGGAAGTGTTAGTAGTATCTGAGTTCTCAGATAGTTTGTTTCTGAATAAAAAAAAAGTTGATACAATGTAAAGTGTTTGCTCTGGCTCTATTTTTTTTTTTTTTTAAATGATTTTCTGTCATGACAACTCTGAGTGTTTGGCATGGTAATGGATATGACAGTGTTGATATGTTTGGTCTTGGCAGAATAGATCTGCTTTGCTATTGCTGCTGCTGTTATTACCACTCATTTACACGCGTTTCTGGCGTATTACGGCTGCGGCGCGGCTACCGGAGCTGATCCGCAGCCACTCTAGTCAATGCTTGTGTTTACATCAGCCGTGCCGCGGCACGTTTCAGAAGCATCCCAGTAGCGGCTTGCCGCGGCACTTCGCTAAAGATAGGCCCAAGTCTATTTTGCTGTGTCCAAGCCGCGCAGCTCAAATACAAAATAAAGTCAAAATAATCACCCTGTGAAGACTCCTGCTCATATTTCACATCACTAGGAGGCCAGAAATTGACAAGAGATTCGAAGTTGAAAAACTTGAATTTTTTTTTTGTCCTTGTCGTCCAAGATTCCTGTAATCCTAGGCTAAAATCTGTCGTCTTTGATTGCTAGTTTGACATGTTCACCGACAACCGATTAATGACCGTTGTGTTCACATTTTTCCTCCGACAAAATTCTGGCAGTGTCAGAAGATTTGGCGCACAGTCCTGCGGTGTGACTTCTCCTACGACAAAAGTCAAATTGTCTTCGTTTTTAAAGACGTGATCAAAATTAGAACAAATGTAGGGCGGGGCTTGATTTTGTCTGTGGGGAATTGATTGGATGGTTGTGGTTTGCTATTGGTGGATCTCATGTGAGTGACAGGTTGCCCCGCCCTCGTCATCAGAGAAGAAATGTCGCTGCAAAAGGGAGGGGAAGTTATTCTGATTCAAGATTATGAATTTGACACAATAATAATGTGCACGTAGGAATCATTTATAATAAACACTGCAGTATTCCATGGAAAAAAAAAAGAAAACAAGTCAGTTTTGATTTCAAGGTGACTTTAATTTTACTGTGAAAATGTCATGATTCACATGCAAGTCTAGACATCAGCACTCTTGGAATGATCTCACCTGTATCATGTAGTATCGGGGATCCATGCCACGTCTCAGTTTTTGAAATGATTTTCTGTCATGACAACTGAGTGTTTGGCATGGTAATGGATATGACAGTGTTGATATGTTTGGTCTTGGCAGAATAGATCTGCTTTGTTGCTGCTGCTGCTGCAGCGCAAATACGGGACTTGCTACTACCAATACATACACGACACGCTGCTGTGAGCAAGTAAGACATGCTGCTGCTGTACAATATAGCGTACATGAATTACCCATAGCTGATCTATACAGGTGGAGCTGGGGAAGGTGGAGGGTTTCTGAAAGTGCGCTGCAACTGCTACAGCAAATGCTGACAAAGTATTTGAAGGTTGAGCAGCAGGACGGCTGGGTAAAAAGTGACAGTGATGAGCGCTGCGTTTTACTCAATGTTGGACATTTTTCAACTCTCGGCAAACCTTCCTATAGCTCAAGGTCATGGGTTCGATTCCCAGGGAATGCATAAATTGAATAAAAGTATCTGCCAAATGCATAAACAGCTTCATATTTTTTATACATTCTATTTTTCAGGATTCCTGAATAAAATGTTCAAAAATACAGCATTTATTTGAAATCTTTTGTAACATATGAAGCAGCACATCTGTTTTCAACATGATAATAATCATAAATGTTTCTTGAGCAGCAAATCATCATATTAGAATAAGGATCATGTGACACTGAAGACTGGAGTAATGATGCTGAAAATTCAGCTTTGATCACAGGAATAAATTACACTTTACTATATATTCACATAGAAAACAGATATTTTAAATTGTAATAATATTTAACTATTTTTACTGTATTTTTGATCAAATAAATGCAGAAGAGACGTTTCAAAAACAAACAAAAATACTTTTGAGCGATAGTGTGAATGTAAATGTAAATAAATTTGGATCAGATATTAATGTGCGTTCAGGAGACTGAGTAGAAATATTAGACCTGCAGTATAGAAACCTTGGGAATTACCGCCGCCCACACATAAACACGCTTAATTCTGTTTGATTATTACTGATCAAGCTTCTCAGTGTCTTGTCCACCTGTCACACTGATCTCATCTCTGAATGAAAACTGTTCATTAACGTTTCTGTTATGTGGTTTGAGCTGCAGTGAAAAGGGAAGTGACATAATCGTTTATTTCTCATGGTTGAACATCTGGATGGGGGTGAAGAATTACTCACCAGAAATGTGCATGTTTTTCTTGAATACTCAGAATAGTGTTTACAAGCGCAGTGTAAGAGTCCTTTGCTTTATTTAGTTTTCTTCCTATCATCATTCTTACATAACACTCGACTTTGACTCGCAGTCCATGTTGAGCTGTTATAACGTTTGGGAAGAATCTTCATCCTGCGTACTGGAAGGTTTTTTTTCTAACCACATCAATGGCGAGCAGTGTAGGCTGTGAATTTCCAGCGTTTAGGGGTGGCCCCTTTTTCTGCGCCACGTCCCCTCCCTCTGCCTTTTCTACGTCTCTTAATCTCTGCTCTATTTTATCAGCCACAATAACCACTCATTTTCCCAACTTGTCTTAACTGTCCCCAGAAAGACATACAGTCAGTTCACACACAAACACATAGTGGACACTTGAGTCACACTTACAAATATCTGGATGTCACAAAGCAAGTGTGCAAGTTCAAAGAAAGAAAAGCATGTGCACACATTTGTGACCTTGAAAACAATATCAACTTTTTATATCTAGTTCATGACATTTATACACTTTTAAGTAAATAATATGTTCTGTATGTATGTTTACAAATAACATTTTTTTTTTTTTTTTTGCTTCAAATGATATTAAAGGGATAGTTCACCCAAAAATGAAAATTTGATGTTTATCTGCTTACCCCCAGGGCATCCAAGATGTAGGTGACTTTGTTTCTTCAGTAGAACACAAATGATGATCTTTAACTCCAACTGTTGCGGTCTGTCAGTCGTATAATGCATGTCAATGAAAACTCCATCTATAAGAGTAAAAAAAACACGACAGACAAATCCAAATTAAACCCTGCGGCTCGTGACGACACACTCGTCCTAAGACACGAAACGATCGGTTTGTGCGAGAAACCGAACAGTATTTATATAATTTTTTACCTCTAATACACCATTATGTCCAACTGCCTTGAGCATCCGGTTGGTGAGGTCTGAATGCCCTGGGGGTAAGCAGATAAACATCAAATTTTCATAATAATCCAAACATAACGTCAAACATAACAACCCAGTGTTTGGGTAGTTTTTGTTACCCAGATCCTGGGTCAGACGTAACAACCCAGTGTTTGGGCAGTTTTTGTGTTACCCAGATCCTGGGTCAGACGTAACGACCCAATGTTTGGGTAGTTTTTGTTACTCAGATCCTGGGTCAGATGTAACAACCCAGTGTTTGGGTAGTTTTTGTTACCCAGATCTTGGGTCAAATGTAATAACCCAGTGTTTGGGTAGTTTTTGTTACCCAGATCTTGGGTCAGACGTAATGACCCAGTGTTTGGGTAGTTTTTGTGTTACCCAGATCCTGGGTCAGACGTAACAACCCAGTGTTTGGGTAGTTTTTGTTACCCAGATCCTGGGTCAGACGTAACAACCCGGTGTTTGGGTAGTTTTTGTTACCCAGATCTTGGGTCAGACGTAATAACCCAGTGTTTGGGTAGTTTTTGTGTTACCCAGATCCTGGGTCAGACGTAACAACCCAATGTTTGGGTAGTTTTTGTTACCCAGATCCTGGGTCAGACGTAATAACCCAGCGTTTGGGTAGTTTTTGTGTTACCCAGATCACTCAGTCAGACGTAACAACCCAGTGTTTGGGTTGTTTTTGTTACCCAGCTCCTGGGTCAGATGTAACAACCTCTTCAGGAGAGAGCAGTGCAGCTGCGTCAAATTAGTGCATGTCTTCAGTAAAATTCAGGTTTGTGTATGTTTTATTTTATCTATAAATTTGTTATTGTTCTGTATATCATTTAATTTTATGCAAAGCAACATACAGGGGCGCGATGTGAGTAACCTAAATGAGCGTTGCGTCGGTCTTTATGCGTGATGGAAAAGCCTGATGCCTTACATAAAATTTTATGATATTTATTCAAAAAGATACAGATTGTACATTTATTGATAATGGACAGGTTATGGAGTCAGTCACAGCATTTTGGTGGCGGTCTGACGTTATCAGTTCCCCCGCCGAACGCGAGCAATCTCCGGCACGAGATCCAGCGCCGTTACGGTAGAAACAGGACAACAGAGACTGGTCCGTTACACTTGAATTACTTCTAAATGTTTAATTTTAACTTCTAATATTTGTTAAACATGCTTAAATGTAGGCAATATGTATTAAAAAAAACTATATAAAATATGCTATACTATAAAATATGATTGAAAATGATGGTATTATATTATCAACCAGTGGTTGTGTATTCAAAAAAAGTGTAGAGGATTTAAGTTAATGACATTAATTCATGCATGAAGTAAAAAAATAAGCTAGTATTACAGTAAAAATGAATCAACCCATTTTGCTGGGTTAAATAACATGTGTTCTGTCCTATATTTACCCAGCCCTTGGGTTAAACAGTGTTTTTAGAGTGTAACATTAAAGTGTACCAAAAAAAAGTAATGTTTTTTTGCTAATGTTTTGAGAACATTATTAATGTTACTGGAAGAACGTTTGTTCATAACTTTGAGAGAACCTTGACAGAACATTCTGAGAACATTCACTGTTAGCTGGAATCCCACCATTTACCTATTTAAACTAGTTTAAGTTACACGTGCTAAAAGGTGGATCATTAAGCAGGTCATCTGAGGATAGATGTGAAAAATTGCGTGAGACAGTCATAAGGTGAATAACAGGTTCATCCAAAGAGTGAAAATCCCTGATTGACTCATGCCAACTGACATGATCATCATCATCTTCATCTTCATCAATAATTATTGATCAGGTAGGTGAAATATACACTATGTACAGACATTATAAAGAGGAAATTAACCAGTGCTGTGTGTCACAACTTAATGAGGCAACAAATAAATGAATACATGTACAATAAAAAACGCTAAATCCTTAATCTTAGATGTTTCTTGTGTCTTTCAGGCTGATAACGTATAAATAATTGTCATCTTCATCATCTGAAACTATGCTGAATGTTACTGCTGTGATCATCATCAACTTATTGATTATTCTTTGTTGTTTGTGAGGGAATATCAACAGAACTCAATCTTAGAAAATCCCTAATCACAGTTTTACTAATAATAAAACAAGGGGCAAATTTCCACTAACACTTTTGATTTCCTAGATATGGCTTTATAATAGTGAACTATTGATTTTAATCCACACTAAACACTGTTTCATTTGCATAGATAGACTGCATAGATTCCCCTTCTAAATTTCCGTTGGGGAAATTTTTTTGGATGAGTCACAGTCTTGATAATGTATATAAAGGAGAGACAGAGAGAGAAAGTGGATGAGAACGAGTCTCGACGTTTGAAGTGAATGGAATATCTCAAAGACACGTGCAAAAGGCTCAGGACTAAAACCAGCCACACGTCGAGAGAGTAAACCAGAGGATCGGCAGATCTAACGGAGGAATATATCAACACGACGAGGACGGAAGTCAAACAGGTAAATGTGTTTCAGAGCTCTGAAGAAAAAACACATGCTGCTGCGGCTTCAACGTTTCCTTCCTCTGTTCAGGGTTTGTGACTAAAAACTTTAAACAGCGTGAGCCAGTGAGGTTTGAGACAAACGGACTCCAGATAAACGTTAAAAATCAAGGGAATAAGAGCGAAAAGACGGATGTAAATGTGACTCAGAATTACCATTAGCACTTAAAGGTCACATTTCATCACCTTTCTGAAGTGGATGGGTGGATGTGTGGGCAATGGAGAAGAAGATGTAAACCACACTATTTAAATAGAGTTCTTCCTTTATTGCATTAGATAAAATGATATAGTTGGCATTTATTGTGTGCCTTAATATCTGATGCATCATTTGCAAGTTGATGTGGCAGACAATATTTTCAAGTGTTTATACAATATAAATGTGATTTATCTGATTGTACTTTTTCCTCTCAACAGGTTCTGCTTCGGATCTCGACGCTGTGTTTCCGTGTCCCAGCTCGGGATTAATGCTAATCGTGATAGGGGTTTTGTGCTTTTGAACACCTATGCTGTTAGCATTAGTCCTGCGCTGGCGACCAAACCTCCAAACCCAGCAGTCTGAGGATCATAAAGCACGGCACTGCGTTGTGTTCATGCAGTTTGTGAGTTGGACATTCACACTTCAGCAGAAGCGACTCCATTAGGAAATAATCACAAATAGCTTAAAAGTTAAAGTCACCTGTTCGCTGTATAGTCAAATCGTTCTTGCAGTTTCTGTATGAATTGAAAGCAAATAAAAAGAAACTTGCAAACAGTTGTCCTTTGCATTAACTTTCGTTTCCTTTGTTGGATGGGCTGAATGTGAGTTTTTATGCATATGAGGTTTTCTTTTTGTGAATGAACAGATTTACTACTATTGTACTGTTACATAATTCATTCTAACCTCACCCCAGCTAACAAAGAATATGCTCTTTGAATGTTTTGCTAACATTCCTATATATTAAGTTATGAAAGTTATTTTCTCAATCAGTTTGACACATTTCTCCAAAGTAATGTACCTGCTCTCAAAACAGTTAACACAGTGATCTAAACACACTCTGACCTTAGCCAAAGAGTTCAACTTTACTGCAAAATAAAACACTGCATTTTTTTTCTAATAATGAATTGTCTGTTGATTTTGGAACACTTTCAGCTGTGGATGTACGAATACACTAATGAAAATACACGTTTATTGTAATGTTTTTCCAACAGGTTTTGGTATTTGAGAGATATCTACAACCCTTTTCACTCTGCCACAGTGATCTATTGTGTCCTCTGGATGTTGCATTACAGTTTAAGGTTTAACATTATTACCCTGTCAGTTGATGATAAAATATTTGCAGTTGTGCCACCCTGACATTTGAGAATATACAAATTGCAGAGCAAAAGTTTTTCAGTTATCTCAACAACTTTAAAACTACAGATATTAATCAAATATGTTTATAAGTGTATTTAAACATAACATTATGCCACAGTATTTTATCTCGAATTTCTTATAAAAATCTGAATCCAAAATCCCCCATACCAGGACCAGGATTCAGAAGCACTGAATTAGGGTGATTCTGATTTCATTTGAAATCCACCTCTTCCACTCTGCTGTCCACTTTCACTATATCCATGTCTTCTTACAGTTTCTCCTCTTGGTCTGTCCACTACACCAGTGTCCTCCACTATACTCAGCTCTTCTCCTATCCTCCTTTTTTACTTCCTCCTCTCTCCTCGTATATGATCTCCTTCTAAATGTTCCTTTCCTTCTCATTACACACCTTCCTCATACGCACACCACCACCTTTACACTCACACCTCTTTATTTTCCCCTTCTCTTGCATATTTTCTTGCTCTATTTATACTTTCCCTTATTTTCCCTATTACATAATGCAATTGTGATAAATGTGTAAACTGAATTTCCTGTGTTGTGTGTATTATTAATCAAGCAGATATCAGTTTGAGCCTAATTGAAAACACACCATGTGCATTTGATAAAATGACAAATTCCAGAGTTTTGTTTGTTGTGTTTGGACAAATGGTATGTTTGTGAATTGTGTAAATCCAATAAAAAAGCTGTTTTTTCCTGATTTATTAAAGTTTTGGTTGGATGATTGAACTATTATGAAAACATCTGAGAATTGTGTGCGTAGTGTTTTGAGAAAATTATTCACATGATTTGCAATTTGTGTGAAATGAATGAAAACATGCAACCTGTTTAGGACAATTACAAAGTGTTCAGATCAGTACAGTGTTTTGAGAACAGTGATCTGAGTTTGGAGAAATGTGTCAAAAACTGTAAACGTTCCAAACGTCCAGTTTTTTAGTGTATTAAGAACGTTTTTTCTTGGTTTATGTGAACGTTAAAGGAACATTCCATTCTATCATTTTGAAAATGTTATTTTTTCCATCCATTCTCCACACCACTTATCCTCTCTAGAATAACTTGTTTAGCTGGGACTCGAACCAGGAACCTTCTTGTTGTGAAGTGACAGCGCTACTCACTGAGCCGCTGCGCTCCGTAAAATTGTTTAATTTACCAACGTCCCACTAAACCATTCCAAAAGATATGTTCCATGAACAATATATATAAATATTGTTTTTGTTCTAGCGTTCCGAGAACTTTTTTAAAGACTATATAACTTTGAACGAACGTTATATTAACGCTACTGGAAAAAAGTTTGTTCATAACTTTGAGAGAACCTTGCCTGAGCTGGGAATCTGCTAGATGCGACTATAAGGCATGAAGATTTTAAGATGATATAAACATTATAACATCATGATTTTCTTGTAAAGCTGTTTTAAACAATGTGTATTGTGAAAAGCACTAGGCTATACAAAAACAAATAACACTCCAAAGACATTTCATTAAAATTGTTAATTCCAAAAACTTTCAGCAAATATTAATAACATCATAAAGACATTCCGAGAATGTTGTTCTAAGAACATTTTCTCTCAGCATTCTGAAAACATTCATCAAGTATAAATAACGTCATAAGTACGTCTGTTAGCTGTTACCATACATGGTACGTCACATCTTCATCCTAAAGAAACAATAGTCATACGTGCATTTAAATAATCTCAGCCGTTGTCCAACCCATGTCAGTTGCGGTTGCATTTCGTTAAGCCAAGCCCTAAACGACTGGCAGTCCTGATTAAAAGGCTGTTCTAGTAACCTGAAAGCTGTGGTTTCTGATTCTTGACAGAGTAATTCATCAAATGATTCAGTAAGACCCCCGTTGAGAACGTTAATGAACACTAAACTCATAGGGAAAGTCCCAGTGCATGAGTAGAAAAGCATCCTGGCAAACCCTTGTAAACATTTACCACAATTGACTATAATAGCAACACTTCATTTGACAGCGAGTAATACATTTTTACAGCATTGTTAGTTAGTAAAAATCGAATCGTCGATCTTAGTTTAATGAGTAAAGTAAGGTCTGTGATTAACATTTTTTGAGTGTTGAAGCTGCTGCTACACTTTTACAATTTTCATTCAGAAATTGCTTGTAAATTTAACAAATAATTACAAAGAAACAGCAAGGAACACATTGAATTAAACAAAGTTTTGAAGTAGAAAGACCGAAACTGTATTTTCTTGTAAAAAGTACACTTTTATTTACAACTTCGAGAAATCATTTGTTTTTCAAGATTTTGAGTTTACAAACTTCATGAAATATGCAATCGTTGCAGTCCTTACCCTGATAACGAAAATATGTTCTGAACTTTGCAAATGTTCCCATTACGTTATTAAAACGTTACTGAATGTTCTCTGAAACGTTTTTAAAACGTTCCCAGTTTTAAAAATGTTTTGTTTGTTTGTTTGTTTATACGAACGTTAAGGGAACATTCCATTTTATCATTTTGCAAACATTAATGGAACGTTACTTTTGAATGTTCTCTGAACGTTCTTAAACAAGTAGTAACATTTAAAAAACGTTAGATGAATGTCCAACTAAAACAATTCAGAAATCTACGTTCCA
Source organism: Ctenopharyngodon idella (assembly GCF_019924925.1). Taxonomy (NCBI): domain Eukaryota; kingdom Metazoa; phylum Chordata; class Actinopteri; order Cypriniformes; family Xenocyprididae; genus Ctenopharyngodon; species Ctenopharyngodon idella. The sequence goes on from NC_067220.1 coordinate 5,263,631, forward strand.
TGAACGATGTATAAATAATGTTTTTGTGCTAAAGTTTTGAGAGCATTATTAAACGCCAGATAACTTTGAACAAACGTTCTGTTATCGTTACTGGAAGAACTTTGAGAGAACCTTGCCAGAACGTTCTGAGAACGTTCCCTGTTAGCTGGAAATGTAGCAACTTTGTTGCAGTATATATTGCAATTAAGTTTAGTTGAATTTGTTATAATTTGCCTTTATATTTTTGATATTTATTATTTGTAAGTAATTATATTATCCTTATTTATTCATTTTTAAATATATATTTTCTCTTTCAGTGTATGCTGCTTGGATTTATTGTGTTTGTGTTTAACAATGATAATGTCTGATTGTTTGAAGAGGTTTAATAATAACTTAAGCTGCTTTTGGCAAATTCATAAATTATTGTAGAAAAACAGTGAGGGAGTTTTAGGACAAACTGTCTAGATTTAAAATTACAGTTCTATAAACAGTTTAATGTTATTCAGAAGGCAAAAACTATATCTATATATTTTTCCTGTGATGTGATGTGCTATAAAAATACTAGCTTATAACCTAGAAAACCCCTTTAAAGTTGTTTGACACTCAAGAGTGTATAATTGACCTGTTCTTCTAACAGTTATAATAATAAATACTTAATAATAAATTGCAAATTATGATAAAACATGACTGTAACTATTTTGGAGCTTGTTGAAAGCAGTCACCCAAAGCGGAACCCTAAACGCCTGTTCCTTCACCTCGCACGGAATGTTATTATCGCTGCAGCGCTCCAGCCGGAAACCGTACAAGCATGTCGCTGATTTCAGTCAGTTAGCAGGATTATTGAATACCTTTTCTCTATATTTTGTATTTATCAGTTTATATTGCGGAGGAAATCTCTGTGTGACCGCTCATGGCTGCTCGGACAGTCTGTCAGATGCTTCAGCGCCGTAAGTCGATCATGATGAAACACAAATGATCAAACAACTGACCTTCACATACTGATGATGTCTGTCAAATAAAACTACAACTACCAAATATCAACTTCTCATTTAACCTGCGTCAAAACCAGTTACAGATTTTACTGTAGATGATTTACACTAAAAATAAAGTACCGTGATAATATCTAATTTTATGACAGTACTATGGTACTATGGTATTAATTACAATATATAATATGATATTGTAATATATATATATATATATATATATATATATACATATATGTATGTATGTGTGTGTGTGTGTATATAAAATTATAATTTAGTATAATACTTTATTACATCACTTACAATAGTGTATATATATATATTTGTGTTGCAGGTCTGGCGTCAAGCGCAGCGGCTGCACGTCTGTCGTCTGCAGAACTGCGCAGTCATCGCAGCGCCTTGTTCTCTAAAGAGCAAGAGCGTCAGAGATCTCTGTTTCCGCGCACAGAGAAGATCGAGGTGACCCTACGGGGGCCCGGCCTACAGGGGACCCTGCTGGTCATGAACCGAGGCGTGTCGACGCCACACAGCTGCACGCGCCGTGAGTGAATCACCATACGATATTATCACCATTCTTCACTGTGTAGTAAATAATCAGTGGTTTTTGAAACAGCATACACATTTTGGCGTAATATTTGTGATATGAATGATGTCCATTTTCAGTGTTCACTTCCTGTGTGACTCAAATAGACGTTCTGTACACACAGATTTAAGCATCCTGTTCTAATGTTTCTCGTCTCTTTCAGATCTGACGGAGTGGCATGTTAAGAGTTCTGCTCTGGCTCTGGTTGACGGGCAGCCGTGGCACATGCACCAACCTTTGACCCGCTCCTGTGACCTCACCCTCCTCACCTTTAAAGATGAAGACCCTCAGATAGTCAATCAGGTCAGTGTTTGTCTTTTCTCCCCTATTGTGTCGTATATCAGAGTGAAACGCTTCTCAAACAAGAACAAATGTAGGGCGGGGCTTGATTTTGTCTGTGGGTAATTGATTGGATGGTTGTGGTTTGCTATTGGTGGATCTCATGTGAGTGACAGGTTGCCCCGCCCTCGTCATCAGAGAAGAGAAGAGATGCTGCAAGAGGGAGGGGAAGATATTCTGATTCAAGATTACGAGGAACATCAATTTTAAAACAATAATGTTGTGTAAAATAGAGCTGCACGATTCTGGATAAAATGAGAATCACGATTTTTTTTGGTTTCAAATAGAGATCATGATTCTCCCACGATTCTCAATAGACAACTACACAAAATAACATTTAATTTACTATATAAGTTTTGACAAAATATTAATTGCTGGAAACAATGTTTACCCTTCGTTTAGGGGTCACACTCGGCTCCTTCGCGATCAAAAATGACCGAAGCCTTGAAATGTAACTACATTGTTTTTCAGGAAAACCAATGTAATATATTTTTGTTCAATATTATTTTTTAATTATTATTTAAAATTTTGAGAGTATTTTATTATACTATGCAATATTTATACAATTTTTATTAGTTATTTTCCCCATTGAAAATATACAATTTTTTTTAATAATATATATTAAAATTCAATTAAAGCAGTATTCCATGTTAAAATGGAGACGAGGCATTTAAAATCCAATTTTTTGAAGGTAGATTAGTGCCATCTGGTTGGAGTAAAACAAGAAAAACACATATAATGCCATGGTGTGACCACTAGATGCCTGTATAGTTCTAAATAAAGTGGCTTATAAATTCTCTATTGGTTTTTAGACATAAATACTTATTTTTATTAAGTTGTGGATTTGGATTCATACTTAGACATTCTGAAAGACTACTCTTTGTCAAGGTTTAGATTTTTTTTTTTTTTTGAAGTGTCCGTTTTTGCATTATTTTTACTACAGTCAAACCTGAACACAGATATAGACATTTTGTTACACATAACGTCAAATTTCAATAAAAATGTAACAAAAATGAGCAGGTATGCTTTATCTCAGCTTAACAAATCTGGGTCTGATCTGATTTCAACCTCTTATTTGAGGCTTTTGGCTCAATTTGACCATACTGTTACAGCCACACCGGTTCATTTGTGTGTGTACAGGTGCTGGTCATATAATTAGAATATCATCAAAAAGTTGATTTATTTGACTAATTCCATTCAAAAAGTGAAACTTGTATATTATATTCATTCATTACACACAGACTGATATATTTCAAATGTTTATTTCTTTTAATTTTGATGATTATAACTGACAACTAAGGAAAATCCCAAATTCTGTATCTCAGAAAATTAGAATATTGTGAAAAGGTTCAACTTTGAAGACACCTGGTGCCACACTCTAATCAGCTAATTAACTCAAAACACCTGCAAAGGCCTTTAAATGGTCTCTCAGTCTAGTTCTGTAGGCTACACAATCATGGGGAAGACTGCTGACTTGACAGTTGTCCAAAAGACGACCATTGACACCTTGCACAAGGAGGGCAAGACACAAAAGGTCATTGCAAAAGAGGCTGGCTGTTCACAGAGCTTTGTGTCCAAGCACATTAATAGAAAGGCGAAGGGAAGGAAAAGATGTGGTAGAAAAAAGTGTACAAGCAATAGGGATAACCGCACCCTGAAGAGGATTGTGAAACAAAACCCATTCAAAAATGTGGGGGAGATTCACAAAGAGTGGACTGCAGCTGGAGTCAGTGCTTCAAGAACCACTACGCACAGACGTATGCAAGACATGGGTTTCAGCTGTCATGTCAAGCCACTCTTGAACAACAGACAGCGTCAGAAGCGTCTCGCCTGGGCTAAAGACAAAAAGGACTGGACTACTGCTGAGTGCTCCAAAGTTATGTTCTCTGATGAAAGTAAATTTTGCATTTCCTTTGGAAATCAGGGTTCCAGAGTCTGGAGGAAGAGAGGAGAGGCACACAATCCACATTGCTTGAGGTCCAGTGTAAAGTTTCCACAGTCAGTGATGGTTTGGGGTGCCGTGTCATCTGCTGGTGTTGGTCCACTGTGTTTTCTGAGGTCCAAGGTCAACGTAGCCGTATACCAGGAAGTTTTAGAGCACTTCATGCTTCCTGCTGCTGACCAACTTTATGGAGATGCAGATTTCATTTTCCAACAGGACTTGGCACCTGCACACAGTGCCAAAGCTACCAGTACCTGGTTTAAGGACCATGGTATCCCTGTTCTTAATTGGCCAGCAAACTCACCTGACCTTAACCCCATAGAAAATCTATGGGGTATTGTGAAGAGGAAGATGCGATATGCCAGATCCAACAATGCAGAAGAGCTGAAGGCCACTATCAGAGCAACCTGGGCTCTAATAACACCTGAGCAGTGCCACAGACTGATCGACTCCATGCCACGCCGCATTGCTGCAGTAATTCAGGCAAAAGGAGCCCCAACTAAGTATTGAGTGCTGTACATGCTCATACTTTTCATGTTCATACTTTTCAGTTGGCCAAGATTTCTAAAAATCCTTTCTTTGTATTGGTCTTAAGTAATATTCTAATTTTCTGAGATACTGAATTTGGGATTTTCCTTAGTTGTCAGTTATAATCATCAAAATTAAAAGAAATAAACATTTGAAATATATCAGTCTGTGTGTAATGAATGAATATAATATACAAATTTCACTTTTTGAATGTAATTAGTGAAATAAATCAACTTTTTGATGATATTCTAATTATATGACCAGCACCTGTATAATAGTGTGTTGTATATATGTGTCTGTGTGAGTGTGTCTGTTTGGTACTCTTGACATTTTAGAGTCACCCCTTCATTGCTGTGCAGTTTTTTCTGCACAGTTGCTGATTTGTAGTTTTTACCAGAATAAGATTCTATGAGTTTTCATATTTTTTCATATTTCCCGTTCATTTTCTGTCTGTCATTTTTGAGTCAAGTGTGACTGTTTTTTCTTTTCGATAGCTAATGCAACAAAAGTCACCAAGTGTCATCCCACTCCGATGAAGCAAAAAAAAAAAAAAATTACAATTTCAAAACACAAAATTTTTGTCATTTTTGACCGAAGAGGACCAGATGGTTAATTAATTTGAAAGAATTATTTTAAAAAAAATGGTTTTGGATGAATTCAATGACTTCTTAATAAATACTTGTTTAATTACTGAATGAATCAGTGTTTTTAAAATAAATCTTTTGAATGAATGATACGTTTAAGTCACTTGTCGCCACCTAGTGGCATAACGATGTAATTGAATTTAAACAGCCATTATTTGAAGCGCCAAGTGAATATATCCTAACTGTAGACTTTTATCTCAGTACTTGTCAAATCAAATCAAGTCACCTTTATTTATATATCACTTTTTACAATACAGATTGTGTCAAAGCAGCTTTACAGTGATAACAGGAACATAATTTTGGCTGTACAGCAGCTCTAGAAGAAAATAGTGTCATTGTCAAGCTTAAGTAAGTTCAGTATTGATTTATTTCCATTGTAAAATCATTAGTTATTAATTTAGTTCATTTATCTATACGTGCCAGGTTAAAGAGATGTGTTTTTAGTCTAGATTTAAACTGACAGAGTGTGTCTGCTTCCCGAACAATGCTAGGAAGATTGTTCCAGAGTTTAGGTGCCAAATAGGAGAAGGATCTACCGCCTGTGGTTGATTTTGATATTCTAGGTATTATCAGCTGGCCTGAATTCTGAGATCGCAATAGACGTGAAGGACTATAATGCGTTAAGAGCTCGTACAAGTACTGGGGAGCTAAACCATTTAGTGCTTTGTAAGTAATTAGCAAGATTTAAAAATGTATACAATGTTTAATAGGGAGCCAATGCAGTGTTGACACAATTGGGCTAATATGGTCATACTTCCTGGTTCTAGTAAGTTTTGGACCAGCTGGAGTTTGTTTATTAAGCGTGCAGGGCATCCACCCAGTAATCTAGCCTTGAGGTCATGAACGCATTAACTAACTGTTCCACGTTTCACTTCTGTGATGATTTGAATATTTGAATATTTAGTTATTTATTCATTCTTTATTTCAGACCCATAGGTCCATATCAAAAAGTAAAAAGAAACATACGAACAACAGACATTATTTATAAACATACAAACTTGCATTCCGGTGAAAATCCCACCAGCTAAAAAAATACAACAGTTTTTATAGAACAGGAACATGGCAAAGGTGATTCATTACATCATTTTTTAACAATGTGATTGGTTCTCCATCTTCATATGTATAATTCAGCAAACCCTTCTGTTACTGGGTAAAAGCAAATCTGGATTTCTTGCTTACTTCACTTCGTTACTCAAATATTTAGACAACTCTCTAGTTTCATTTCCCCTTTTGTTACATTTGGATGTGATTCAGACGTAAACTAACTTTGGCCAAAGTGTTGGGGACATTTAGGTTTCTAAAGCATATAAATGTAATTCCTGTGAGAAAAAGAAATATTAGTTATGATTAATTAAAAATTCCATCACAAAGCATACTTGGCAATAAAGCTCTTTCTAATTCTGATTCTAATGAGACCTTGTTGTAAAGTGTCACCATTTTCACAAAAGTTCCGAGTGTTTTAAATGCTTTAGAATGTCTTTTTGTTGATGTTTCTAAATTAGTCTGAATAATTAATGTGTCATTTATTGTTGAGGCATGATGAACTGATGTGTGTGTGTCAGGCGTACTGGCGCTCCTGTGCGGCTCTTCTGGGTCATGTGCTCGACGGAGCGTTTAAGGACGAGTTCAGCGTCGAGCTGCTGAAGATTCCAGAAGTACCAGGTAGGATTGATCTTGTGAACCCTTGTGCTATATTGAAAATCCTTTACCTAATTTGGTGTTTGAATCACTTGGAAATCTCTCATTATGCTACGTTATCACCAAATATTGGATTCAGTCTTTTTGTTAATTAGCAGTTTTATTTATAAATTGATCTGTTTGAACACCGATTTGTATGGAACAGTGGTGGAAGAAGTGCACAAATCAAGTACTTGAGTAAAAGTACAGATACGTATCATAAAATATTACTCAAGTGAAAGTATTTAGTGCTCCTTTTCAATTTTACATGAGTGAAAGTACAAAAGTACTTGATTTTTAATGTACTTAAGTAAAAAAGTACTGATTGAATGTTTATTTTGTAATTTTATATAGGCCACTTATAATTTAATTTTATATTATATATTTTATATAATCCTATTGCTCAAAATAATTATGAATGATTATGAATTGTCAAATAGCCAGCACTAGTCAGTATGGATGGAAGATTAGTGGATGCAGATACATAAGATGTAATGTGTGTTGACAAACAATATAAAAACAGACGAAACATATAGGGCTAAATACATAACATTTTAAGAAATTGCAGCAGCAGCGGGGAAGATGAATGTGCATGTGTTATTTTAATTTGTGTTAGAGTTGCACGATTCTGGATAAAATGAGAATCAAGATTTTTTTTTTTTTTTGTCTCTTTCAAAATAGATATGATTCTCCCACGATTCTGAATAAACAACTAAACAAAATTGCGTATAATTATTTACTAGAGGACAAAATATTAATTGCTGCAGTCTATTTAAAAATATTTAATTAATTAATTAAAAAAAAAAAAAAGGTTTGAATGAAGGATTTAATGACTCACTCATAACTATTTCACTTGTTTCATTACTGGATGAATCAGTGTTTTTGATCAAATCTTTTGAATGAATCA